>NW_007486787.1:0-288 GCF_000475195.1 Diaphorina citri
TAGCGTATTCCAGGTATGCAGGAGGATGGATGACATGAATCTGAGCTATCCTCTCCGGGTATGCTCGCTGCAAATAGACATAAATGACATAATACATTTAATTCAGGTGTCATACCTTAACTCGAATTGATTTCTTCAAGAGGTTTGATAGAGGAAACTCTAACTCTAACTGGTGAGGTCTTATCGTCCCGAAAGAGAAGAGTGAGGGAAGACAGGATAGGAGAAAGCCAGTCGTTCCGAGAAAGAACCTTATCTGTTTAGGATAAATTCCGCCCCGAGCGGAAATCG
>NW_007486788.1:0-288 GCF_000475195.1 Diaphorina citri
AAAGATGTTTGATAGAGAGAACCAGGTATAGGTAATTTCAGTATTAGTTACTACTGTGAGGTCTTATCGTGTCGGAATCTAAGATAAAAGGACAGGATAGGAGAAAGCCAGCCGTTCCGAGAACGAAAGTTATCTGTTAGGATAAAATTCGTCGCGGATGGAATCAAACCCGCCTCAAACCAAGCTAATAATTGCTGAGATAGAAACATGAAAATATACTCCTGGACAAAATTAGCGCACACCTTGAAAATTTCCAAATATTTTGTTGTTGCCTGCATTTGAAACACT
>NW_007486789.1:0-288 GCF_000475195.1 Diaphorina citri
TTCACTAGCCTTTTTTACTTTCCTTATTACACCATAATCTTCTCTCTATATCTCTCTCTCTTAACCCTTTTTATCTCCTTCCCTAACCATTTTTCGCTCCAAAACTCTTTTTTTTCTTTTCACTATTCCTTCTTCGTCTCCCTTTTGTCTCATTGGCCTCAGTATCAAGGTACCTCTAAGGTACCAGTATCAAGGTACCTCAGTAGTCACTTTAACATGAGACCAACGCAAAGATTTTCTTCCTTCAACTCTTATAAAATCGACCATAAATCGCATTTTATTCGTCAC
>NW_007486790.1:0-288 GCF_000475195.1 Diaphorina citri
TTACCTTTGCAATAATACCTTTACCATTGATTTACCTTCATTTGTGAGTTGCTACATTTCTAGTTTTGTGCCTCACCAGATAGATTTTTGTTGAATATTTTTTTTTAACAATAGTTGGGCTCCTTCAATCAAGATTTGACTTCTTATATCAGTTATCTTTAAACTCTGCAAACAAGTGGCTCCTTTTTGTATCATGTCCTTTCTGTTGATCTAGGTACGTAGGTACCTTTGAAATTGGGTTATATCCCTGTAGGATAACCAATGTATATGCTATTCTATAAATCTGTA
>NW_007486791.1:0-288 GCF_000475195.1 Diaphorina citri
AATTCCAAGACAAATACTACTTATAGGTAAATGTACAATTTTATTGTATCGACTTATTAAAGACTTTTCAAGTACAAAGATTCATTAACTTATTTGTGAATAATCAGCCAAATATGACAAGTATAGTGGAGATGTCAGCTTAACCAATACCTATAGCAGAAACACAGTCTTTTCATGTTATGTCGTAAATAAAGAACCGATATAGCCTGTACCATCGTATATCCCTGAAGCATATCCTGACACATTTTCCACCGTAAACACATCAAGTTTTCTTTCACAATCAATTAC
>NW_007486792.1:0-288 GCF_000475195.1 Diaphorina citri
CATTTTCCGGTTAGGATAAAATCCGCCCCGGGCGGCAATCGAACCCGCGTCCTAGCGGTTACAAGGTAGACGCCCTACCACCAAGCCAACTAGGCTGGTTTTAACTGTCTTAGATTGTACTGTGTAACTGTAATATGGAAAATCAAACATCAAACTTTTCGCAAACTTAAAGTGGAGAATTACACATTCAGCCAATTAACAAAGACGAACCCGACATTTCGCAGATGTCCAAATACTTTTTGCCCCCGCAGCGACCACTCGAAAATGAAAGAATGTTTACACAATAGA
>NW_007486793.1:0-288 GCF_000475195.1 Diaphorina citri
GCGACTGGAGAGGAGCGGCTCGAGTAAGTCGCGTGGTAGCCGCCAGGCGTCCCCCACCCGGCAGACGTCGCGGCAAAACTTGATTGGTAAGTATAATAGAATAGAAATCACAAAAATTGACGCGGCACACAAGGGATCAAGAAGAGACCGCCTTAATAATGAGAATAGAATAGAATATACCTTGTTTATCCTGCTCGAATGAGACTGAAAAGGCCCTTTACCCCAGCAGTCTAAACAAGGTCTTATGTGTTTTTTTGGGTTTAATAACATAACATTTATGGGTTTATG
>NW_007486794.1:0-288 GCF_000475195.1 Diaphorina citri
TTCCCACCAGTATCATGTAGGGAGAGTACCCTAGTTTTGTTTTATTGCACAGGATTTAAACCAAATAACACACTGTGGCATATTTAAGTGAATTCTACAACACATTAATGTACGTAATCTGTTGCTTTGTTATTAACAATCGGGACTTTGCATATACAAATATCACCGGTCACCCCGAGAGGTATTAAAAGAAGGAAGGGAAGAGAAGGGAGAGGAAGAAATGGAGAACTCTTTTCCAATCGAAGAACGAAAGTACAACAAACAAATCACCACATTTTCGGTGTTGAA
>NW_007486795.1:0-288 GCF_000475195.1 Diaphorina citri
AATGGAAACAGATACAAACATATGACTGGTAACTTACCATACGCCACAGAGGCGATCGCCAGAGCGGTAACAATTCTGCTGAAAAAGGCCATTGTTCAAGTACTCTACTTGAATCTGAACCAAATGAACTGAGTGAAGAACTTGAACCAAGTTTCAGTATTTATACTAGCAGTATTTTCCATTAGGTTTCAACTGTCGAAGCCCAGAAGACAGCTTTATCTTTACTTACCTCTTGTTACTGTCCCATTTTCACCTGTGGTAACGATGCACCTGATTTCTTTAGGTACT
>NW_007486796.1:0-288 GCF_000475195.1 Diaphorina citri
AATATGGTCACACTCATGAAAAGTGATAAGTGAAATGAAAAGTTGAAAACATGAAAACTTGAAAAGATAAACATTCAAACAGTGTTGTCAACAGGTCTCGAACAAAAAAATCGTCCCGTTTGCTTAAAAAAATCGTCAAAAATTCGTCATCAATGGAGCAAATGCATTTGGGTAAAATTTACGAGTAAAAGGTCGATTTCCATTAAAAAGATTGTGAAAAATCCAAATCGAGGTCAAAATTCTCCGAAAAAATAACTGTAATAGGTTAGAAATTCAATTTTTATTTTC
>NW_007486797.1:0-288 GCF_000475195.1 Diaphorina citri
CGGGATTAGTACAGTGTAGGGGGCGTGACTTTTAAGCGCCGCCATTTTCAATCAGGATGGACTGTGACAATTTTAAGTAATCTATGTCACCCTCAGTACTTTTGTTAACAACCACAAAAAATATAATAAGACCTTGTCATAATTTAGCCCTTTTCCAATCTACTTTTAGCCTAAGGACCGAAAATAACATTGGTTCTAACTTACATAGACGATTTCTTGAGACCTGCTAGAATAACATTGGTTCTAACTTACATAGATTTTTTGAGACCTGCTAAATGAACATTGGTT
>NW_007486798.1:0-288 GCF_000475195.1 Diaphorina citri
GACATTGTGAATGGGACATTTTTCTAACACGAATCATGATAATTCTTAACGCAGGCTTTGGGGAGGAGAGGGAGAGTTTCCACAAGTTACCTGAATTCAAAGGCAAAAAGGCAAGTCCTTATCAGGAGGAGGAGGAGGAGAAAGGAAAGATTTAAGTAGGCATGATTTTTTTAAAAAAAGTAATGTTGCATTTTACCGATATTTTTTCAGCCTCTAGAAGGCTTGTTAAGCTAACAGCCTGTTAGGAAAGTTCCATTTGATTTAAATAGGCTTAACAGAGCTGTTAAA
>NW_007486799.1:0-288 GCF_000475195.1 Diaphorina citri
AAGCTCCTGTTGTGCAACGTTTCCTTTTCATCAGGCAATCCAAATTGAGAACTTTACGGGTGATTAAAATAGTACAGCCAATAGTTCAAAGGCTGGTAACCTTTTGATCTCTTGATAGGTAAAACCCAGTCACATTCATAGCCATTAGAAGTTCTATTTCCTACTTGATTGGGAAACGGTAGCTAAAGGTAAAAGGATATGTGATAGAATAGGAAAATCAAGGAATTTGAAGAACTGAGTGAGGACAAAGTGGAAGCATAAAGAAAGACTGAATTGGCTATGAATATA
>NW_007486800.1:0-480 GCF_000475195.1 Diaphorina citri
CAATGGCAGGCTGGTTTCCGAAAATATCGCTCAACCAACGAGCAGGTAATCAGATTAAGCCAGGAGATCAAGGATGGATTTAATAGAAAAGAAACGACTGTGGCGGTATTTGTAGATTTCCAAGGGGCGTACGATACAGTATGGCGCTGTAAACTACTAGAGAAGATTTACGACTTGGGAATAAAAGGAAACATGATGAAGTGGATATCTGAATTCATAACCCAAAGGTACTGTTCAACGAGATACTATAATAAGGAATCAACCTATAAACAGACTCATAGAGGATTGCCTCAGGGCGCTGTGCTTAGTACGACCCTGTTTAACATTTATATCAACGACCTCCTAGTTGCCCTGGAGAAAACAGGCGTGAAAGTTGCAGCCTTTGCGGACGACATCGTGATATGGTGGTCGAACAAAGAACACTTTAACGCGGATATCATAAACTAAAGAACGAGAGACCATGTTAGGGCTGCATGGCTT
>NW_007486800.1:9317-13432 GCF_000475195.1 Diaphorina citri
AGGAACTAGAGGACCGAATTAGACTAATGGACGAGCAACCAACTCGCTATAAAAGCCTTTGGTCGGACGGTAACAACTCACGCCAGCTCCAACATGGTACTGGTTCTTTGGTTTAAGTCTAGGATCTACTTTTATTTAGAAAAGGTGTAGACTCCATGTTGCGGTACACTGTATGGTTGGAGAGGAGGGGCGCAATCTTTCTAACCCTGCTATGCGATAACTCAATCACGAAGCCCAAATGCGCGCAGAAAGTTGTTACCATATCTAATCCACCAGAGACGAGCTTTGAAAGTGTGGTAAGCTCGACCATGTCATAAAGACGTTTTGCCATAAAGTATCTTTATTACATCGTATCCATGGCGTATCACTATCCAATGTATGGATAAATTAATTTTTGTCTATTTGTTTTATGTCAGCTTGGACCTATATTGCTGCTTAGGTTCACCTGGTGAGTAAAAAAGCAAATTCTTCCGCCAAATTATGTTGTAAAAGGAGCAAATATTTCCAATCGTTTCACCTTCTCGTTGACTACTTTCGTACTGTTTAAATTGCTTCATTCTTTGTTTAAGTGGAATTAATAGAAAAGAAACGACTGTGGCGGTATTTGTAGATTTCCAAGGGGCGTACGATACAGTATGGCGCTGTAAGCTACTAGAGAAGATTTACGACTTGGGAATAAAAGGAAACATGATGAAGTGGATATCTGAATTCATAACCCAAAGGTACTGTTCAACGAGATACTATAATAAGGAATCAACCTATAAACAGACTCATAGAGGATTGCCTCAGGGCGCTGTGCTTAGTACGACCCTGTTTAACATTTATATCAACGACCTCCTAGTTGCCCTGGAGAAAACAGGCGTGAAAGTTGCAGCCTTTGCGGACGACATCGTGATATGGTGCACCAAGAAAATCAAACAACAGGCGCAAATCAAAAAAACAATTGAAAAAGCACTGAGAATACTTAAGAAATGGTGTGAAGAAAATCTCATGTTAGTCAATGAAGAGAAAACCAAATATGTAGTCTTCAATCTGGCACATAACACAACGAACATCAATATCAAATATAATCTCAGACAATTAGAACAGTGCGACCAGATAAAATACCTTGGAATAACGTTTGACAGAAAGCTGAACTGGAACAAACAAGTGGAAACCTCGTCTGAAAAAGCCACAAATAGAATGAAAATTTTGAAGAGACTTGCTGGAACCAAATGGGGGAGTTCCCGAAGAACATTAAATACAACATACAACATGTATATTAAACCTACACTGACATACTGTAGTGAAGTTATGCTCACAGCAAATGACAAAAACAAAGAAACCCTCGAGAAGGTACAAAATGAAGCCCTAAGATTAATAACAGGAGCAGTGAAGACTACACCTATAAATGCCATGTATGCTCTAACTAATACAAAACCTATCAAAAGCATCATTGAAGAACAAGCCATGATACAATATGAAAAGATGATTCGATTACCAAACAACTCAACATGGAATAAATATGAAGTCCAACCAACCATATTGAAAACTCAACCTGGCTTTGTTCAAAAAATCTTAAAAGTCAGAGAAGAATACAAAATACCAGAGGGTAAAGAACATCTCCAAATAACGTGCAACCCTCTCGAATCTTTCGAAATCGAACACTCAACATCTCTCGGCATGGAGTTCAGAAAAGAAGATGTGGCACCCTCAACAGCCAAAATACTAGCACTTGAGACAATTCACTCCAAATATCCTAAAGAGAGTTGGACACATATTTATACAGACGGTTCGTTCCAAAATATCGAAACTGGCGCCGGGGCAGGCGTAACATCAGATCTTTTTTCATTCTATAAGGGATTGGGGCGAAATACAACCAATTTTGATGGAGAAGTAGAGGCTATAAAGATAGCAGTCCAACACCTACTATTCAGTACAAACCGATTCCAACAAGCAGTCATATTCTCCAACCCAAAAGCTGCAATTCAAGCCATTACTAACACAAATGAAAGTCCTTCCAATCAAATTAGAGAAATACGTTCCATCATACAACAGCTCTACCATCTAAAGAAAAAACTGGCAATTCAATGGGTACCAGCACACTGTGGACTCGATGGGAACGAAAGAGCAGATTTCTTAGCTAAAAAAGGAACCCAAATCCAAATTCCACAAACAAAAGACCTATCCTTTGAGACAGTTAAAAGATTAGTAAAAAACAACTCTAATTCAAAATATAGGAAATGGTTAAAAGAAGAAGGATCTGGAAAAAAATGGGAACCCTTGATAAAAAAGCCGGATATCATACCTGATCTACCTAGAAAAGCATCAGTAGCAAAATTCCGATTATTAACAGGACATGACTGCTTGTCAGAGCACCTCCACAGAATTGGCTGTGCTGACTCCCCAATATGCCAATTATGCTCACATCAATCACCCATGAATGCAGCACACTTAATTACTTGCCCTGCCGTGGAAGCCAGCAATGATATTGTAGGAAAATATTGGGACGCGCGTAGGAAAATGACATAATAATCAATTCCTTTGCATTAGTAAACAACAACATAGCTTGGGTACGGTAACCTCAAGTCTTGGGCGTTATATCACTGGAGAGAATTCGAATCGAATTTTCCATACTTCAAGTTAAATTGCCTCTGAATGTAGCATAATATGTATGATTTTTTTCGTAGTAAAACTTTAGGTTTAAAGATTGCTTTTAGTCCTATACTCTACTCTATGCAACTGCCTCGGTGGTTCAATTCCAGCCGAGGTATGGAATTTTATCTATATAAATAAAATTGTAGATTTGTCTGTACATTGCTTAGAATTAGGCGGTTCAAAAACGTGAAGAAAATGGCCTATTTTGTTAAGAGGCCCGTTTTTGTCCTCTTTTCACGAGAAAACGGCTCAACCGATTTTGATGAAATTTCTTGTGGTTGTTAAGAAGAGTACTCGGGGTTACATAGGCTACTTAAAATTGTCACATTCCATCCTGATTCAAAATGGCGGCGGTTCAAAGTTGTGCCTATTATGATGCACTGTGGGACATGTCAGGGAGCGCGTAGCGCGACCGTGTGTGTGTGGTGGATGTGTGTGATGGGTGTGGTGTGTGTGTATGTGTATATGTGTGGTGGTCCCATACAAAGGACGGGTCAATACAAAGGACGGGTCAACCACTAGTCTTCAATATAATTTGGGAATTTTACCACAATAATAGTAGTAGCCCACTGCTGGAGTAAAAGGACTTTTCACTCCTATGCGGGCAGTATAAACAAGCACTATTGATATTATTATTGTTATTACCTTGGAGAGTTTCATGTTGTGTACAAATGATTCATGTTCGTCGTTCTTGTCATCCACAGTTCGTTTGATATGGGGCTGCAAGGACCAACTGTCCGGATCTCCCAGGTTTGTTGAATCCAACTCGGAGTCCACACGTGTGTAGACCAACATGTAGGCATTACTGGACGTGTGACTTGACTTTTGAGCCTTGGGAGGCTTGATTTTTTTCACTCCTACAAGAGAAAATAGTAATGAAATTTTATTATTTATTTTACTTATTTACACACTAAGCAACAAGGCCATGTGTAAGTAGTAAAATCGTTAACGCACTTCTCTGATGAACAGAAGGACGAGGGTGTGGTCCCAGCCAAGGCCTGGAATTTCATTATTAATTTTTTACTTTTTCGTAGTAAAAAGAAGCTTTTTCTCAACTTTTGTAATCAATTCCCTTCTGATAGGAGGAAGCCAGCCGTTCCGAGAACGAACCTCATCTGTTCAAGATAAAATCCGTCCCGGGAAATGAACCCGCGACCTAGCGCTTACAAGGCAGACGCGCTACCAACCAAGCTAACTAGGTTGGCAATTAGAATTCTTAGTTTTTTCAGTTGGATACCTACCATCCATAACATCTTCCTCAGGTCCAAATTTCAATCGGTTTCCTTCGATTTTCTCCACAGTTTCATCGTTGAATTTATACCAATGCCTGGATGTACTATCACATATGTGGGCTGCAACAATGAGAACATCCATACAGTTCTTTCCGAGCCCACTTCTTGCTTTAAAAGTTTATTTGTTCAGGCACATTAATAGGAAAAAAAAAAAAAAAAAAAAAAAAAAAAAAAAAAAAAAAAAAA
>NW_007486800.1:17481-23246 GCF_000475195.1 Diaphorina citri
ATACCTTTGTACCGCTACCTAATTTTGTTAATATTCAGTGTATTATATTTCTCGACGTTTGATTTTATTTTGATTTATTCAGTGTTAATTCAAATAATTTTTTTTTTTTTTTTATTGGGGTAGGAGCAGTATAAGATTGTTAGACCCAAGGCGAGTAAAATTAAAATTTTTTTTTTTTAATTTTTTTTTTTATTATTTTACTTTCATGTAATGGGGGGATAAACATTGCTCGCTTTCCATGTATTCCTCAATCCATTTTAAAAAAAAGGTTTGCCCGGGGTGGTGCAAATGGATCAATATAAACTGGCAAGATGCGTCCCAAAGTAAAATCTTCCGAGTCAAAATAGTCCCCGTTCGGGATCTCCGGGGTGGGGACGTGCCTTGGTTCTAAACATCTTAACTGTCCTACAATGGAATGCTGGGCGAATAACATCCGGCAAACGAACTGAACTGTCAACAAATAATATCAACTCAGGTAATGTTCGACGTCTTCTGTATTATGGAAGCAAACGCTACAATCAAAATCCCAAACTTCTCATTTCAACGGATATACTGTCTCCATGAATCCTACCGGTAATACTCGCAACGAACTGAACTCAGAATATAGCTCAGAATGCCGAGTTTCGTATTACTAAGCAACTTCGCAGATCAAAATCCTTCTTCAGAGTATTACTCATGCTACCTAAGCCTACGTTGCTATGGGAATACTAGTTGGATCATATATCTTCAATAATCAAAGATGACACATATGACCACAATGGAAATCACAAGAACTGATATATGGAAAAATGGAGAGCCATTATAAAATCTATAGCATGTTACAACCCCCTCCAAAGAACTGCCTGATCTAACCTCAATAAAAACTGACCAAAAAACGTTATTAATTGGCGACTTTAACGCCACATTCGAAGAGTTGGGGATATAAAAGATCAAGACCTGTGTAGGAAAAATCCTTGAAGATTTTGTAAACACCAATCCAATAGAAGTAATATACAAGCCTACAGACAACCACTACTTTTCTGTATCACAACGGTCATGTACGAATCCAGACTTACTACTCGTCTCTTTCAGATATGTCCGATTAACCACTAGAAGAGTACTAGATGATCCTGGATCTGGACCATCGAGTCATTCTAGCTATAATTGAGAGTAAGAAAGACCAGAAGGACCAGAAACATGAAGATATTCCCCGTACCAACTAGATGGAATTTCAAAAAAGCCAAGTGGCAAAACTTCACAAACGACTTGGAAGAAAAAATGGGTAATATGGAAATAGACAATAATAAATCAACCGATAGCATCAATAAAGAAATATGTAACTCAATTCTCCAATCGGCCCGGAAATATATACCAAGAGGAAAAGTTAAAAAATATAAACACTTCTGGTCAAAAAAACTTGATAACCTGAAAAAAGCTAGAAACATCGCCCGAAGAAAAGCAGAAAAGACAAAAATCACAGAAGACTTGATTATCTGGAGGAGAAAAACAGCAGAACTGAAGAAAGAAATATATACTGCAAAGAAGAATTCATTTCATAAGTTTGTCGAGACCATGGACTATAGAAAGGATGGCAGAAAAGCATATAACTTCATCTCAAGCATTAGAAATAAACCAAAGAATAAAAATCCAATCGTACATAAAGGCCATCAGATAACAGATGATAAAAAGATCGCCACTGCTTTCAATGTAGGATATACCACCAAGTACCAAATCCCAAAGAAATTCAAGAAAATGGAACGGAAAATAAGAAGAAAAATCAGAAGTGGAAAACATCAACCATCATTTCTACATAGTGAAACTGAAGTTTTTTCAAAAAAATTCACCAGAACAGAACTAAACCAATCCATTAACAAATTAAAAACCAAATCTTCTCCAGGCTCAGACAAAATATACACAGAATTCCTCAAACATCTGGGACCAAAAGCCCGCTCTACGCTCCTGGAATTTATAAATACCGTTTGGCAGAAATCTGTACCAGCTGAATGGAAGAAAGCCACAATCATACCTATTCTGAAAGACGGTAAACCCGAAGATAACATCAATAGCTATCGTCCAATCTCACTAACGAGTCACATGGCTAAACTAATGGAAAGATTAATTTCATCTAGATTGAATTGGTTTCTTGAGTCGAAAAACCTCATCACTCAATGGCAGGCTGGTTTCCGAAAATATCGCTCAACCAACGAGCAGGTAATCAGATTAAGCCAGGAGATCAAGGATGGAATTAATAGAAAAGAAACGACTGTGGCGGTATTTGTAGATTTCCAAGGGGCGTACGATACAGTATGGCGCTGTAAGCTACTAGAGAAGATTTACGACTTGGGAATAAAAGGAAACATGATGAAGTGGATATCTGAATTCATAACCCAAAGGTACTGTTCAACGAGATACTATAATAAGGAATCAACCTATAAACAGACTCATAGAGGATTGCCTCAGGGCGCTGTGCTTAGTACGACCCTGTTTAACATTTATATCAACGACCTCCTAGTTGCCCTGGAGAAAACAGGCGTGAAAGTTGCAGCCTTTGCGGACGACATCGTGATATGGTGCACCAAGAAAATCAAACAACAGGCGCAAATCAAAGAAACAATTGAAAAAGCACTGAGAATACTTAAGAAATGGTGTGAAGAAAATCTCATGTTAGTCAATGAAGAGAAAACCAAATATGTAGTCTTCAATCTGGCACATAACACAACGAACATCAATATCAAATATAATCTCAGACAATTAGAACAGTGCGACCAGATAAAATACCTTGGAATAACGTTTGACAGAAAGCTGAACTGGAACAAACAAGTGGAAACCTCGTCTGAAAAAGCCACAAATAGAATGAAAATTTTGAAGAGACTTGCTGGAACCAAATGGGGGAGTTCCCGAAGAACATTAAATACAACATACAACATGTATATTAAACCTACACTGACATACTGTAGTGAAGTTATGCTCACAGCAAATGACAAAAACAAAGAAACCCTCGAGAAGGTACAAAATGAAGCCCTAAGATTAATAACAGGAGCAGTGAAGACTACACCTATAAATGCCATGTATGCTCTAACTAATACAAAACCTATCAAAAGCATCATTGAAGAACAAGCCATGATACAATATGAAAAGATGATTCGATTACCAAACAACTCAACATGGAATAAATATGAAGTCCAACCAACCATATTGAAAACTCAACCTGGCTTTGTTCAAAAAATCTTAAAAGTCAGAGAAGAATACAAAATACCAGAGGGTAAAGAACATCTCCAAATAACGTGCAACCCTCTCGAATCTTTCGAAATCGAACACTCAACATCTCTCGGCATGGAGTTCAGAAAAGAAGATGTGGCACCCTCAACAGCCAAAATACTAGCACTTGAGACAATTCACTCCAAATATCCTAAAGAGAGTTGGACACATATTTATACAGACGGTTCGTTCCAAAATATCGAAACTGGCGCCGGGGCAGGCGTAACATCAGATCTTTTTTCATTCTATAAGGGATTGGGGCGAAATACAACCAATTTTGATGGAGAAGTAGAGGCTATAAAGATAGCAGTCCAACACCTACTATTCAGTACAAACCGATTCCAACAAGCAGTCATATTCTCCAACCCAAAAGCTGCAATTCAAGCCATTACTAACACAAATGAAAGTCCTTCCAATCAAATTAGAGAAATACGTTCCATCATACAACAGCTCTACCATCTAAAGAAAAAACTGGCAATTCAATGGGTACCAGCACACTGTGGACTCGATGGGAACGAAAGAGCAGATTTCTTAGCTAAAAAAGGAACCCAAATCCAAATTCCACAAACAAAAGACCTATCCTTTGAGACAGTTAAAAGATTAGTAAAAAACAACTCTAATTCAAAATATAGGAAATGGTTAAAAGAAGAAGGATCTGGAAAAAAATGGGAACCCTTGATAAAAAAGCCGGATATCATACCTGATCTACCTAGAAAAGCATCAGTAGCAAAATTCCGATTATTAACAGGACATGACTGCTTGTCAGAGCACCTCCACAGAATTGGCTGTGCTGACTCCCCAATATGCCAATTATGCTCACATCAATCACCCATGAATGCAGCACACTTAATTACTTGCCCTGCCGTGGAAGCCAGCAATGATATTGTAGGAAAATATTGGGACGCGCGTAGGAAAATGACATAATAATCAATTCCTTTGCATTAGTAAACAACAACATAGCTTGGGTACGGTAACCTCAAGTCTTGGGCGTTATATCACTGGAGAGAATTCGAATCGAATTTTCCATACTTCAAGTTAAATTGCCTCTGAATGTAGCATAATATGTATGATTTTTTTCGTAGTAAAACTTTAGGTTTAAAGATTGCTTTTAGTCCTATACTCTACTCTATGCAACTGCCTCGGTGGTTCAATTCCAGCCGAGGTATGGAATTTTATCTATATAAATAAAATTGTAGATTTGTCTGTACATTGCTTAGAATTAGGCGGTTCAAAAACGTGAAGAAAATGGCCTATTTTGTTAAGAGGCCCGTTTTTGTCCTCTTTTCACGAGAAAACGGCTCAACCGATTTTGATGAAATTTCTTGTGGTTGTTAAGAAGAGTACTCGGGGTTACATAGGCTACTTAAAATTGTCACATTCCATCCTGATTCAAAATGGCGGCGGTTCAAAGTTGTGCCTATTATGATGCACTGTGGGACATGTCAGGGAGCGCGTAGCGCGACCGTGTGTGTGTGGTGGATGTGTGTGATGGGTGTGGTGTGTGTGTATGTGTATATGTGTGGTGGTCCCATACAAAGGACGGGTCAATACAAAGGACGGGTCAACCACTAGTCTTCAATATAATTTGGGAATTTTACCACAATAATAGTAGTAGCCCACTGCTGGAGTAAAAGGACTTTTCACTCCTATGCGGGCAGTATAAACAAGCACTATTGATATTATTATTGTTATTACCTTGGAGAGTTTCATGTTGTGTACAAATGATTCATGTTCGTCGTTCTTGTCATCCACAGTTCGTTTGATATGGGGCTGCAAGGACCAACTGTCCGGATCTCCCAGGTTTGTTGAATCCAACTCGGAGTCCACACGTGTGTAGACCAACATGTAGGCATTACTGGACGTGTGACTTGACTTTTGAGCCTTGGGAGGCTTGATTTTTTTCACTCCTACAAGAGAAAATAGTAATGAAATTTTATTATTTATTTTACTTATTTACACACTAAGCAACAAGGCCATGTGTAAGTAGTAAAATCGTTAACGCACTTCTCTGATGAACAGAAGGACGAGGGTGTGGTCCCAGCCAAGGCCTGGAATTTCATTATTAATTTTTTACTTTTTCGTAGTAAAAAGAAGCTTTTTCTCAACTTTTGTAATCAATTCCCTTCTGATAGGAGGAAGCCAGCCGTTCCGAGAACGAACCTCATCTGTTCAAGATAAAATCCGTCCCGGGAAATGAACCCGCGACCTAGCGCTTACAAGGCAGACGCGCTACCAACCAAGCTAACTAGGTTGGCAATTAGAATTCTTAGTTTTTTCAGTTGGATACCTACCATCCATAACATCTTCCTCAGGTCCAAATTTCAATCGGTTTCCTTCGATTTTCTCCACAGTTTCATCGTTGAATTTATACCAATGCCTGGATGTACTATCACATATGTGGGCTGCAACAATGAGAACATCCATACAGTTCTTTCCGAGCCCACTTCTTGCTTTAAAAGTTTATTTGTTCAGGCACATTAATAGGAAAAAAAAAAAAAAAAAAAAAAAAAAAAAAAAAAAAAAAAAAA
>NW_007486800.1:26614-30205 GCF_000475195.1 Diaphorina citri
GCCTTATAGAAGTACAAAGACCAGAAAAGAATGAAGAGTTAATATCGACATCTACTGAGCTACAGGTCTAGGGTCCTAGTAGATCATGAGAAGATCACCACATTAGCCGTTATAGACTTCTCTGCTATCATTCAGACCTAAGCATTGTACTGGGCAACACTATGTCTTTTCATCCACACCAGACATCCGAACATATAATGAAGATAACCTAACCACAAATGGTTTTTAGAAGTTTCCTAAAAAGGACGTGTCAGAACTAGAAATATAGGGGTTGAGAAGCTTACCCGCAATTTCAGGCGGTTTAATATTAGCACAAAATACCTAGTCAAAAAATAACTCCAATCTAGTCCGCTCAAGAACCTCCCAACATTGTCGATATCTAAATATTACGAGAGGTAAAAAGGTATATAGTCAAGGAACACTAAAGTTAACACAGTAATATAACGTAAAGACAACTAATAACTTTTTCATCGGTAATTAGGTTCAAACTGAGGTTGATCATAAGGTGATCGTTAGACAGACCGAAATCCATCCTGTACCTCTCATATAGGCCCTGTAACCGTACGATCAACTTTATGTATATATATTCACTCTTCAATTCTCAACCTAAATATGCAATTAGACGACACTGACACAAACGAAGGTATTATTGTCTTCTGCAGGCTGTAAGAACTCAACTATAATAATACAACTCAATGTCAAGTCAAACGGCCTATAATTAAGGCGGTCGTAAGGTAACATCTGTCAATTCTACAATCTTGGTTCCGGTCAGGGGTGGGCCTCCTAGGCTTGCCCCCTGATAAAACTGGAGCTTCTAAAATGAAACCCTGCGTAGAACGGTACAAATATACGAGTAAATCCGTGGTGGGCCCCTCGTGAAATACCTAACTCTATGATTTACACCTTCTCTCGTTACAAATGGCGGGGCATGTTAAGATTTCCCTATGATTTAAAATTCGCGCCAACCGAAAAGGGTGGGACATCGACAGTAATTGTTGTCCGGCAAGCTTCAATGTTAATATGCTTAAAAGAAGCAACCGGTTAACTCTTGTCGTGTGATTAAGTAAACATATGCGGAGTTGTTTTGTTGTTTTTTTTTAGCTAAGCACGTCACGCTATGACAGGCTATACAGGTTAAGTTGCTAAAAAGAAATGTAGGTAATGTCAAAAAAACACCGACTACATTGCTTCTTCTCCTCTTCTAGATCTTATCGTTTGAGCTTCTGCTCTTTTTTTATGGACCTGGTACCAAATCTCCGGAACACTTAGCTGGGCAACTTATTTACCTTGCTACGTCTATATAGTCCTATACAGTCAGGTAGCGGCTCGTTTCGATGGACTTCTATAAGGATCGATATTAGAATAATAAATTTAAAACAGTTGTATCTTATGTCTAGGGAAGGGGCGAGGTATCCTATGACACTGAAAAAATAAGATAGGAATCTTGATTAAGGTAGAGCTTTTGAAGCTTGACTTAGAGGAACAGATTTTGAAATTCGTTCGTATTTGATTTCAGAACACAGCTGGCTCCTCCTTTGTTCGAGTCCAGATACGGTTAAAGTCAAGAAAGCATCTAGAAGAAAGAAACAATACTATTAAAAAAGAACTCTTATCAAATAATTAAGTATAATAGAAAGAGAGTAAAGCGTCGCGGTAAGGGGTTCCTCCTGTGGCTCGTAAGGCCACCAGCTATCGTTTGGCACACGCTCACGTCAGGGTGGAGCCAGTCGCCCGTTCAGGACGAGGAATTACTCGAGTGTCTGGCCGCCCCTCATTGCACGTCTAGCCCGATATTACGAAGGGGGCCCGCCGTCACACCGCTCCTTCTGCCCACCAACCTACGGCCCTATGTCCCGTACCAACTAGATGGAATTTCAAAAAAGCCAAGTGGCAAAACTTCACAAACGACTTGGAAGAAAAAATGGGTAATATGGAAATAGACAATAATAAATCAACCGATAGCATCAATAAAGAAATATGTAACTCAATTCTCCAATCGGCCCGGAAATATATACCAAGAGGAAAAGTTAAAAAATATAAACACTTCTGGTCAAAAAAACTTGATAACCTGAAAAAAGCTAGAAACATCGCCCGAAGAAAAGCAGAAAAGACAAAAATCACAGAAGACTTGATTATCTGGAGGAGAAAAACAGCAGAACTGAAGAAAGAAATATATACTGCAAAGAAGAATTCATTTCATAAGTTTGTCGAGACCATGGACTATAGAAAGGATGGCAGAAAAGCATATAACTTCATCTCAAGCATTAGAAATAAACCAAAGAATAAAAATCCAATCGTACATAAAGGCCATCAGATAACAGATGATAAAAAGATCGCCACTGCTTTCAATGTAGGATATACCACCAAGTACCAAATCCCAAAGAAATTCAAGAAAATGGAACGGAAAATAAGAAGAAAAATCAGAAGTGGAAAACATCAACCATCATTTCTACATAGTGAAACTGAAGTTTTTTCAAAAAAATTCACCAGAACAGAACTAAACCAATCCATTAACAAATTAAAAACCAAATCTTCTCCAGGCTCAGACAAAATATACACAGAATTCCTCAAACATCTGGGACCAAAAGCCCGCTCTACGCTCCTGGAATTTATAAATACCGTTTGGCAGAAATCTGTACCAGCTGAATGGAAGAAAGCCACAATCATACCTATTCTGAAAGACGGTAAACCCGAAGATAACATCAATAGCTATCGTCCAATCTCACTAACGAGTCACATGGCTAAACTAATGGAAAGATTAATTTCATCTAGATTGAATTGGTTTCTTGAGTCGAAAAACCTCATCACTCAATGGCAGGCTGGTTTCCGAAAATATCGCTCAACCAACGAGCAGGTAATCAGATTAAGCCAGGAGATCAAGGATGGAATTAATAGAAAAGAAACGACTGTGGCGGTATTTGTAGATTTCCAAGGGGCGTACGATACAGTATGGCGCTGTAAGCTACTAGAGAAGATTTACGACTTGGGAATAAAAGGAAACATGATGAAGTGGATATCTGAATTCATAACCCAAAGGTACTGTTCAACGAGATACTATAATAAGGAATCAACCTATAAACAGACTCATAGAGGATTGCCTCAGGGCGCTGTGCTTAGTACGACCCTGTTTAACATTTATATCAACGACCTCCTAGTTGCCCTGGAGAAAACAGGCGTGAAAGTTGCAGCCTTTGCGGACGACATCGTGATATGGTGCACCAAGAAAATCAAACAACAGGCGCAAATCAAAAAAACAATTGAAAAAGCACTGAGAATACTTAAGAAATGGTGTGAAGAAAATCTCATGTTAGTCAATGAAGAGAAAACCAAATATGTAGTCTTCAATCTGGCACATAACACAACGAACATCAATATCAAATATAATCTCAGACAATTAGAACAGTGCGACCAGATAAAATACCTTGGAATAACGTTTGACAGAAAGCTGAACTGGAACAAACAAGTGGAAACCTCGTCTGAAAAAGCCACAAATAGAATGAAAATTTTGAAGAGACTTGCTGGAACCAAATGGGGGAGTTCCCGAAGAACATTAAATACAACATACAACATGTATATTAAACCTACACTGAC
>NW_007486801.1:0-288 GCF_000475195.1 Diaphorina citri
CCCGTTGAAATATTTTGCAATCGAAAAATGAGTACAAATTTTTGTCGAAGGTGGGATTCGAACCCGGGACCTTCTGTAATCTATAGAGAATTTTGTTTGTACTACCGGCAGAGAACTGAAAAGTCCCTTACCAGCAGTACAGTACTGAGGGTTCAAAAAGGAAGAACATCAAATGGTAAAAATGTTAGTTCCAGAACCAAATGCCTCAAAATGGATGAGCCTGGTACTGACGCAATGAAGATGACGACAAATAATGCCGAAACCTTTGGAAAAAGGGAAGATATGAAA
>NW_007486802.1:0-288 GCF_000475195.1 Diaphorina citri
ACATAATTCTGACACACACTGTGAGCTAGGATTAGGAGCGAGTATTGGCATTGTCTGGGGAAATAGTAAGGTTCCTCCTAACTACTCCTAAGTCAATAACTTAACAATGGGCGCTGTCTTATCCGAAAGTCTCAGCTTATAGGAGATTAAGCGTCCTAAATCTCCAAATGGAATATAACAACCCAGAATGAAAACAAAACGTCACCAAACATTTCACATCTAAAGTGTCATAACTCTTTTCCTCTCTTGAAAATCTCGAGTTGAGAACGTTTGTCTTGTGTAAAAGTG
>NW_007486803.1:0-288 GCF_000475195.1 Diaphorina citri
TGTGGCGGTGACCGGCCCTGGAATACATATCATCCTTATTAGACAGAAGTAATATTGTGAGGGACCTGCCCCCCTTTTTATAAGGAACTTCGCATACATCATGACGAAAGTGATGTGGCTAGCGCATTCAGTATATCCTAATATAAAGAGATATGATTCCTCAATTAATTCAATTCAATTACACTTTAGTTTGATATTGGTTCAGTGTTTATCTACCAGTACGTAGGTATACGTACCTAGGTTCCTTCTTTCGCAGAGTACGTACCAGGTCCTAGGTTGCCGGTTTCA
>NW_007486804.1:0-288 GCF_000475195.1 Diaphorina citri
CAGTACTGTATTTCACTAAACACAAAAATGCAAACATCTATTGCAGTTTAGTTATATGTTTGGGTGGTTGATACTTACATTTACGTATACAATCATACAAATTTACCTATAGGTTTGGCCGTGGGTTCAATTAGTCTTTTCTGCCTTGGAAGCGCCTATATTACCTTATTAGCCATGATGGTATATTTCTAAATAGTGTGTGGTCCGCGATCTATTATGTTTGTTTCCTCTAAGGAAAAAAAAAATAACAAAATTATCTAAAATTATAATCAAACTCTTAAAAAAAAA
>NW_007486805.1:0-288 GCF_000475195.1 Diaphorina citri
TGTCCCCTATCATAATTATTGGCATCGCTAATATTACTATAGTACATTAGTAAACTATTATACATATCGATAGGTACTTACGTATGTACATTTGTACATACATACAATATACCTACCTACGTATATATATTACCTATGTATTATGAATAGTTGAATACCAATATAGGTACGTATATGTAGGGATAATGAATTATATAGGCAGGTAGGTAGATACAGGGTGTCCCAGAATTTATGCTTTAATTGATTTTCTCGGAGCCTGTTCGAAATTTCGAAAAACAAAAAAACCCG
>NW_007486806.1:0-288 GCF_000475195.1 Diaphorina citri
AAAAAAAGTAACAAAAAGATGATTTCTTACTAGAATTGAATAATAATAAATTGTTTATTATTATTTCATTTCATTTTTTTGGATTAACCATAGTTCCTATGAATAATCCGATGTCTGTGTAGTTCTTTCAAACCTCAGGAAAACAACACAATACATATGAATCAGGGTATCAAATAAAAATTGGCCGCCTGCCAGGCGGGCGATTTCTAAAAAAAAAAAAAAGTTCAGTTTTCGGCACTTTTAAATGATTCCTTATTGCATGGGGAGTATTTTGAGATAAAAAATTTT
>NW_007486807.1:0-288 GCF_000475195.1 Diaphorina citri
AAAATCGACACTCTCGACAGTTCTTTACTCTTTATTAATATTACGTAATCATGAACCAACTTTAATTCGCAGAGTTAGGCAAAGTAGATAGGTACTCGTAGGTAAATTACAGTACCTACCAGGGTGAAAGCACAATAGAGTGGATATTTAAAACTTGAAAACTGTTAAGTAGAAAGAATTAAAAGAAGCCCAAAACAAGTTGACATCAATGTCGACACAGACGGTAGTAAGAAAAAGGACAGGGCTTCAGATTAGAGCGAAAAGACTTCGCTGTCAAGCACCTATCTG
>NW_007486808.1:0-288 GCF_000475195.1 Diaphorina citri
AAAGTTCAAAGAGTTGTGACGTCAGGTTTCACGTCAAAATGCGCAGAAACGCTTGCGCACAAACAAACGAAGCGGGAGACATGAATTATGACGTCATCGCCAACGGGAGCGTATGCCGTGACGTCAAACTTTACGATTTACCGGTATTTTTTAGATCGATTTATCTCGATATCTAGAAGTCGTAGAAGAAAAAGAAAAATTCCGTTCTCTCTTATTTTTCCTGCTCTATGACTTTGAAACATCACCCAAGTAAGCGCAACTGATCTATTATTCTATATACAAACCTTT
>NW_007486809.1:0-288 GCF_000475195.1 Diaphorina citri
ATATTGAATGTGCAATAGGAGAACACAACAAATAAAACATACAAGTAAAAGCATAGATAAATAATATAGGTAGGTATAGGTAGGTATGTATACCTATTATGATTTTAATATTATACTATGGTTGTAAATTATTATCTATTCAGATTAGGAAGATAATTCTTATGTCCAAGGTCAAACTGGGAACCAATCCAATGGCCTAATAGACCCGTTTATACCTAAAAAACTGATTACACGAAATTCAACTGATTGGCCATAAGGAGTGCGAAAAATAGCTGACTGACCATAAGG
>NW_007486810.1:0-288 GCF_000475195.1 Diaphorina citri
CTAGTCTGGACGACTTGATTCCATCGATACTGAAAGTTCCAACAAGTAAGAAACCCAAGTTCTAAAATGAGGACCAACTTCAGTGTAGTGGTTAGCACGATGGACTTTGTATCTGGGGGTCGGTGGTTCCAGTCCAAATCAAGTCATAAAATTTAACGTAGTATTTTAAGCGGGGAACGACATTTGTGACAAGTATTTATGTTTAACACGGTTAAAATTCCCTCCTCCTCTCCCAATTTTAAAATGGGTTTCATATAACAACTTTTTTCTTTGTTTTGTTTGTTTTTG
>NW_007486811.1:0-288 GCF_000475195.1 Diaphorina citri
GGATAATGTTCGTTCTCGGAACGGCTGGCTTTCTCCTATCCTGTCCTCCTTCTCTCTTCGATTTCGGGACGATAAGACAATAGCAGTTACAGTTCCCTCTGTCAAACCTCTTTAAAAAAAAGACCAATCACATAACCTTAGGCTAAAATTCTTCTACTGACCACTGAGAAAACTATAGCCAGAAAACTGACAAGTGATTTTTCACTAAATTTGGCAAATCTAGTGATTTGAGGTCAAAATCTAGTGATTTTTGAAAGAAATGTAATTTCATTGCAAAATTGCTCTTAA
>NW_007486812.1:0-288 GCF_000475195.1 Diaphorina citri
AGCAATAATCAGAGAAGGTCTGACCCGCGGTTGAGTTGTCATTATTAAAAATAATAACACAGCTGAGGTACCTGATAGAGATGCCGGCCACTCACGATCACTCTCTGACAGACCCAGATAACAACTAAAAAAGATTCCGACCAGACGGTTTGACAAACATAGGTTTTAAAATTTTTCCGCAACACACGTTCCGATCATCCAGTTTGAATACCTAGATCAGTTGCGCTTACTTGGGTGATGTTTCAAAGTCATAGAGCAGGAAAAATGAGGACCAACGGAATTTTTCTT
>NW_007486813.1:0-288 GCF_000475195.1 Diaphorina citri
TATTATTATATATTTGGATTATGATTTATCAAAGTATGTGCATAACGCCATTTGTGACGAGAATTCAAGCTTAAAACACAGTTGAAATTCCTTTTCTTATGTTACTGATAAATAGACAGCATTAAGCAGAGTACGTACCTTAAATTCTGCCAGGAGAGGTTTAAAATGTCCTTTTATCCTGGAATAGGGTAAGTGTACCATTTATTCGCGCACCTAAAAAACGTACCATTTATTGGCCCACCTGCCCACATTTATTTTTCTAATTTTTGTTTTTATGACTACAATTCT
>NW_007486814.1:0-288 GCF_000475195.1 Diaphorina citri
GTGAACTACATACCAAATTTCAAGTCTCTAGCTTATACCGTTCCCGAGATATTGTTAAATTACACCGAAAACCGCCAAGAAGCGGTAAAATGCCGTCAACCGTTGCACCGGTCTTAACCAAAACTTTCGTGTTGCATCCTTGTCACATTTGACAGGTACATACCAAATTTCAACTCTCTAGTTCTTACCGTTCTCGAGATATTTTGTTTAACAGACAGACAGACACACACACGGACCAATGGCTGAAACTTTGTATTTAGGCTCTAGGGACCTCAAAACGTGTTTTGA
>NW_007486815.1:0-288 GCF_000475195.1 Diaphorina citri
ATTCCCGTGTGCGGAGTCCAGTATGTAGGACTATTGCACCACATCAACCTAGAGCAAGTACCCCATTACATTCCGATCTGAATACGTTAAATGGGAGTTCTTTCGAAATGTGTGTGTGGAGTCCAGTATTAGGAAATAAAATACATCCCCATTGTCCAAATTAACCTAAAAGGGTAAAACCACGTGTTTTCTTCTATGTAGTAAAAAAGAAGAATATTTGTTGTTAAGCTGTGTCAACACATAGTCGACGGCCGTCGATCGACGCGACGAGGGGAAATCTATGTTGTC
>NW_007486816.1:0-288 GCF_000475195.1 Diaphorina citri
AATATTTTAATCTACATACCATACTTATAAATTATAAACTCTATGAGAACAAGAGAAATTTAGTACTTCAGGATGCATTAAAAAAGGAAACATCGTCTGGTGTCTGGTGTGAACGTCACACGACTTGACGACTTTCTATTAGACCACAGTGAATTTAGGAAAACTCTAATTTGGGGGGGAGAGGGGAGGAATCTCAAAATCATAGAACCGGGCCGGTTGAGTGGAAGAACTCACTATGTGAGATGCCTATTCCCCCCCTGTCTTTAATTCTAGGTCGGTCGTTCGCGC
>NW_007486817.1:0-288 GCF_000475195.1 Diaphorina citri
ATAGAATTGAAATGGAAAGGAATACGCAGAAGGAAAAGCATTTCTCAAGTGTGGGCACGTGGAAACTGGACAAGCTGAAAGAAATCTCCCAGAAAAAGTTCTCTCTTATCCCACTCACCGAATGGCCGGAGGCGAATACTATTGGAAAGATGTCGAAGCTAAGAAGGAGGAGGAAGAGGAGTTAAAGAAAACAAACGCAGAGGAGTAGAGGAGGTGGAAAGACAAGAACGAGAAAGGGAAGAAGAAGATGAAAATGACGCAGCAGAAGAAGACAAGAAAAAGGAAAAG
>NW_007486818.1:0-288 GCF_000475195.1 Diaphorina citri
CTGTCATCTGCCACACAGTCGTCACCCAAATCTGAATACATTACCTAATGAGGCCATCTTCACCATCAGTCAGACGTTTCTCATTTACATAAAACAAACCATCATACAAACTGCATGGAGGTGTTGGAAATATAGATCTTCACAGAACTCTCGATATCTTGTCCAAAGACTTCCATCAACCACAATCAGAGCTGGAGCTGGGGCTTTATCATACCTGCCTCGGTGGCGCAGTGGTCAAGACGCTCGCCTGGTAATCAGGAGGGCGTGGGTTCGATCCCAGCCGAGGTA
>NW_007486819.1:0-288 GCF_000475195.1 Diaphorina citri
AGGACAAGAAGTCACCCCAGAGTTCCCGGTCAGATGAATCACAGGAAATAGATCCCAAGACTGATTCGGTGAGTAATCCAAATCTCTGATTAGATCTGATGGGTATTTTGCTACCTATCTTCATCAGAATCATCAGTGTTCATATTGAAATCGCAAACTAATATGCTCAACATATTATATTCTACGCTAATCGCACTATTAGAGAGAGCGCTAACACTGCAGTACAAAGTTAGGGTAGATATGTATGTAGGTATAGATCTATAGATAGTCAATCCCTTATAGTTACTT
>NW_007486821.1:0-288 GCF_000475195.1 Diaphorina citri
GGCCGACCGGCCGGGTCCAGAAAGTGAGTTTAAACTCATTTCAAGTTTTAATCTCGGTTTAAGCAATCTGATTGACTAAAATTTTTATAAAATCAACAAATGGGATTGCTTAATTCAAGAGTTAAACTTAGTTTAAACTCACTTTGTGGCCATAAAACATTCAACAATCACTCAAATAAATATAAATAAAAAAAAACATTCAACAATCACACGCTGCTGGCTAGCATACCTATATTTTAATATGTACGTACACACACTTTTTTAAATTTTTATTTTCAGATTATTATT
>NW_007486822.1:0-288 GCF_000475195.1 Diaphorina citri
CCGAAGGAGATTTTTATGCCAAACACATAGGGTTCGTTCTCGGAACGGCATTCTCTTAACCTGTCTTCCTTCTCTCTTCGCTTTTGGTCCCTTTATCGACCCTAAAAAAAAGTTCTAAAGTCAACCTCTCTAAATTTTTTTGCACACAAGTGTACCTCGTTCAATTATTTTGCTTTTCTTGTTTATGAAGCAAAGAAAACTTTCAATTGTACCTCACCCTGGGTAAGGTTAGAGCAATTTTCTGCAATTCATTTGTTGTTTGGTTTGCAGTTTGCATAAACTTGAGGT
>NW_007486823.1:0-288 GCF_000475195.1 Diaphorina citri
CCACTAGGTGGTCCGCGGACCACCAGTTGGGAACCACTGATCTAGAATGGCATAGATGTAGTACCAAATTCTCATGTCTTATTTTCATTTCAACTTGATTCCCACTGTGGTGAAGATGTCAATTTAATGGTCCTTCGGGTCGGATTTGACGAAGAGCCCGTGCATCCATATGTGAAACTCTTTGTACCTCAAATAGCTGATGTTCTTTTCGTCTAATTTTTCATGTCTTAAAGGACGAACGTGGTGGTACGAATTAAACATCATTTTGAGACCATAAAAATCCTGTTA
>NW_007486824.1:0-288 GCF_000475195.1 Diaphorina citri
AATACAATAGCCCGTCCACTATACCTTTATTATTACTATCGTAATAATAAAGGTAGGACGGGCTAATAAGAGCAGAAAGAAAACCAATTTCTCAATAGGTGAGGGTATGTGTAATGTGACGAGCATGAATAAAAATATGGACCTATTCGATACACAGGCATATTAAGGAAGAATATAGGAAGAAAGAGCAACTTTTTTTACAAAGCAATTTTTTTTTACTTTCCTTATCCTATAGGAAGGAAAGTAATGTAATCGGGTCAAATTTTCGATGGTCAGTTTTTAGAGTCA
>NW_007486825.1:0-288 GCF_000475195.1 Diaphorina citri
CCAAGAGAACGTTCAAAAACCTTTAGCATGGAAGAGGCCGTGGACAAAGCATACAACACATTAACCGGATTCCATGCAGGCATCACGATATAAACACACACAAACCCATTCCAATACTCAAACAATCTAAACGAAATCTGAAACGTTCTAAAGGCAAATCTGAAACTAAAGACTGGTTCTAAAGGCAAATCTGAAACTAAAGACTGGTTCTAAAGGCAAATCTGAAACTAAAGACTGGTTCTAAAGGCAAAGTCTCGAAATGAACTGAAGCGGAGCGGGCAAAGCTTG
>NW_007486826.1:0-288 GCF_000475195.1 Diaphorina citri
GAAGAACACACCCGTGCCTACACTATCCAGAGGGGTCATTGTTTTCGGAGTACGCGGGAAAGCGTTGTGCGGAGCGTTAATCATCACAACAGGGAGTGATACAATAAGTGCCCACAGTGCCTGGGGAAGTAAAGAATAAAGGAATTAATTAATTTATTTATATTCTCCCAGGTATTGATGAGCACCACTTAAAAATAATACCTAGAACATAGATAGATAGATAGATTTACATTTAATGGTTCTACACATTTTTGAATCCTAGATTCACAATTTAGGCCCCCCTATCTA
>NW_007486827.1:0-288 GCF_000475195.1 Diaphorina citri
CGAGAACTGCTCGAGCAAGCTGAACAGAGACTAGAGGTGAGCGAAACAGAGATATTTCTTTTTCTGAAGAAATTTGATAGAGGGAACTGAAGGCTCCTTTCACATTTAGACTGCAACTTGTAGTATACGGCAAATTGTCGTTTAAACTGCAGAAGTTTAGGTTGAGGGCTACAGAATGTTGTGAATCTAAATTGTAATTTTATTGGCCCAAAATCGAAGAGCGATAGAATAGGATAAGTTTAGGTTAAATTCGGACCGATCGGGAATCGAACCCGCGACATAGCGCCT
>NW_007486828.1:0-288 GCF_000475195.1 Diaphorina citri
AATTACAGACATCATTAAGTTATAAAGCAGTGGAGGCTCCTGCTTCTCAGAGTAGGGGATGAGGAAGATGATGAAAAATGATTAAATATGTATGAGATATCCCTTCTATTGAACCCGTAGGTTTTACTGATGATAATTCAGGTACTTACAGCTAGGTAATATTTTGTCACAATTATTTCCTAAAAAAGTTGTGATCAGGGCAAAGATTTTTTTTTTTTAAAGAGGTTTGACAGAGGGAACTGTAACTGCTATGGCCTTATCGTCCCGAAATCGAAGAGAGAAGGAAGA
>NW_007486829.1:0-288 GCF_000475195.1 Diaphorina citri
TGGTTTAAAGTTAGAGGTATGCTACTTCATTTTTACTTTCTATTACAATAAGTAGGTATAGCGAATCTATACTTTGTATGAGAAAGTATTGCAATTGGTCCAAATTTTCAAATGGGTGAAAATATGCGTTTTAGGGTCCCCTGATTCCAAAAAAGTGGTTTTTAGCCCATGGTCTGTAAGTACGGTTTAAATGGGAAAAGGTGGTATACAAAAATATCTCAAGAACGGTTGGTCGTAAAGCGATGAAATTTGATATGATATACCGGTATGGTCCAAGGATGCGACTGT
>NW_007486830.1:0-288 GCF_000475195.1 Diaphorina citri
TGGTAACGTGCTCGCTTGCCATGTAGGTACAAGGTTTCGTTTTCGATTCCCAAAGTCGACAAAAAAAAAATGCATTCAAATGTGTATGCCAATCTCGTGTTGACCCAAACCATTGGGAGTCTGGTCCCAACTGTCCTTATTTGTATAAACGCCTTGAAATATATTGTGTATGCAATACGCAATATCCTAAATATTAGTGGAGACGTCGGCTTTACTATACCTACCTATCAGAGTCTTGCACAAACTCCGAGGCTAAGGATTAAGGGTAAACAGCCCTAAAGGTCGGGT
>NW_007486831.1:0-288 GCF_000475195.1 Diaphorina citri
CCCCGTTTGCGTAATTCCTTTGTTTGGTTCGTGCACAATGAAATTGCCTTTTTAGGCGAAGCACGCGGAAACCAAAAGAAAGAAATGGCCATTTGACCAAATTAAAAAAAAGTCCATAAAATAAAAAACACCAACAACACCAACTTTGTTTAGTTTTTAACGTAAAATTGGAAACAAATAGCTCATGATTAGCTCTGTCTGTAATTAATTGAAAGTTGAATAACAGTTTTTATTAAGCTTCATTCCATTGGGCTTTAAAAGCCAACTTTTGTGCTTCCAAGTAAAAAA
>NW_007486832.1:0-288 GCF_000475195.1 Diaphorina citri
TTATTATTATTATTATTATTTCAAGTTTAATTAGTGTAGTAAAGAGCACCTTAAATAAATACAGTGAGCATAACGTAATGTACTCACAGTGGTCACAAAAGGCCAAAAGGTCACAGTGATAATTCTAAACTTCTCTTTTCACGACAAAAGAGAGAGCAACAAGATATACAATACAATCTGCTCCCGGCTTTCCTGATTTACATCAGCTCGTATGACCAGGATGAAAAGCAAATTCGTACTCAAACGTATTACTAAAGCTCAGCTTCAGGGGCAACACAGAAAATTGAG
>NW_007486833.1:0-288 GCF_000475195.1 Diaphorina citri
GTGACGCTAAAACCGGTCTTAAATTATCGACTGAAGTGTTATCTAAAACTTTCTCGCTTTAAGTTCATAGGTCGTCGCAATAATAAAGGAAGGACGGGCTAATGAAAGAGCACTCACCTCGTAAATAGGAGGGCACGGATTCATATCCGAACCAAGACATTGAATCATTTGCTCGCTAGTCTCATTCAAGCAAAATAAATAAGGACTATTATTTCCAATACTCCCCTGGCATCATTGTCCTATTTCAGGTCAAAGCGAGGCATTAGATAAAAGCCAGAACCGGTAGAT
>NW_007486834.1:0-288 GCF_000475195.1 Diaphorina citri
CCCCCCCCCCCCCCCCCCCTCTCTCTCTCTCTCTCTCTCTCTCTCTTCTCCTCCTCGTTCTCCCATATTATGTTTTATTTTAATCAAGTCTTACTAAATTTTCTCATAGTAGCATAGTACCTAGTCAGTAAGAATGTAACAAAAATAACATACCCACTTCTCCAGGAGAAAACTAGTCCTCAAATTCGAATTTAATTATTAAGAATCCAGCCTAGTTAGCTTGGTTGGTAGTGCGTCTGCCTTGTAAGTGCTAGGCCGCGGGTTCGATTCCCGCCGGGGGGGGGGCGG
>NW_007486835.1:0-288 GCF_000475195.1 Diaphorina citri
CCATACCAAATTTGGTGCTTTCCTGAATAAATGCAGCTTTTGGCCAAAATTGTGACGTTAGGCCACCCACTATAATGGGCATTTGAAGGAACAATCACAACAACAATAATGAGCTCCTGACTTGAATTATTAATCTTTTAATGATGTTTTCACTTTTTGCTGACATTTTCATTATTATTATTATTATTATTATCTTGCTCATGATCACAACTCCATTTCTCAAGAGCAGATTAAAGAAAATTGAAAAACACAAATCCAGTCACAATCGTTTACATCCAGTTCTATATG
>NW_007486836.1:0-288 GCF_000475195.1 Diaphorina citri
CCTCAACATAGTTGGTACTATCTGGATGCAGCCATGGACAATATCACTGATGAACTGCTTACTGGTAAGAGAAAACAAATTTTACATCTACCTACAGTACCTAACAAAGCAGTCTGGATGGGGGCTGTAAACAGGAAGGGTACCGACCGGGCAAGGGCATTGTAGCCAAAACTAAAATGTTGGATCACCTAAGGGCTGAGAGGTTGACGAAAAACTCGAACCTCTAAACTCTAAATCTGGCGTCTAGGCACCGCGCTAACCACAAAAATTTTCAGGAGATTTTTTTTT
>NW_007486837.1:0-288 GCF_000475195.1 Diaphorina citri
TTTATAGTTGAAAAAATAAAAAATACAAAAAATAAAAAAAAATAAATAAAAATATGAAAAATGATTTTCATGTAGGTAATGATTTTCATTATCATAATGTATTTCACTCGGAAAAGATCAGAACTTACCAAAACTTACCCAATGATGTTATTATTTAATTTTTCACTCGGAAATGATCGGAACTTACCAAAACTGACCCAATGATGTTACTATGGTATTTTTCACTCGGAAATGTTCGGAACTTACCAAAACTTACCCAATGATGATATTACGGCATTTTCAATCGGA
>NW_007486838.1:0-288 GCF_000475195.1 Diaphorina citri
GGGTAAGTTCAATTGAAGAAGGAGAAGAAGACGACGAATCATCTGCATATCAAAGCCGTTACGCGGATATAAAGAGAAGTACCTAATTTAAAATTATTACCTACCCTCTTGTCAAAAGTGACAAATACTTGGCTCTCAAGTGAATAGGAAAATAAACTGCAGTTATAACAATAGTAATAACATTTTAACTAAAACTCCCCAGATCCCCTGAACTTTGCATTCGATAAGAAGAAAGTTTCACTTCAAATGCTGCACCTCTTCGAACGAATGTGGTAAAATGTTCTAATG
>NW_007486839.1:0-288 GCF_000475195.1 Diaphorina citri
TACAACATAGGTAAAGTATACACATACAAAAAACCATTACAAAATATTAATATTAGAAAAATATCACTACACAAATTAATAAAAAAAATCTTTAAGCGTATATTTTTAAAGCAGGAAAAAAAAAATCTTACATCAAGGGAAAGGGTGTCCTAAATCTAAAGGCTAGAGATGTCAGAAATCGATTATTTTGATAATCGAATTGATTTGATAAATCGATCTTTCTGATAGTCGATTTTTCACATCACTAATCTGCACATGAGGGAAAAATTTAAGGTGATCCTATTTAGA
>NW_007486840.1:0-288 GCF_000475195.1 Diaphorina citri
TTAAGTGGCCCTTTTCAAAAAATTCGGCCTATGCCATATGAATTAAATTTGGTTCAACCAAGTTTTTTTTTCATTTTATAATAAAATTTTGTCTATAAATTTGGGATTGTTCTACAAGTCTTTGCATAGGTAGTACTTAGTACTCCTACCCATCTCCTACCTATGCCCTCAAACTTCATTTCTGTACAGCATATCATTTGAAATTCAAGATTCATGACTTTTGGGACACCCTGTACCTACCACTTTCCAATCCACATTTTCCGACCTCCTTGAGTTGAGTTTCACCAC
>NW_007486841.1:0-288 GCF_000475195.1 Diaphorina citri
AAAATGAACAATATCGAATTGTGTACACATAGCCCTAGTCTAAACGACTGAAAAAGCTATTGATACTGAAAAAAAAAAATTGAAATACAAAATTTTTTTCTGCGAATAGGTAAGTAAATAAATTACTGTTTTCTGCCTTACAGACATCGTTCAAAGTTCAAACTCTTATGCTACATATTTTGGGGGGAAAAGCAAGTATTTCACCGCCCTTTCTATTTCGTAGCAATGAAACACTTGCTACATTGGACTCGTGTGGTCTGTGTCGTAGCATGCCCATCCCATGGTATA
>NW_007486842.1:0-288 GCF_000475195.1 Diaphorina citri
CGTGTAGAAAAAAACTGATTTCTTCTGATAAGATGGGATTGATATTGATACTTAATTTAATTTAATTATAGAGAACTATAAAAACTCACAATTTCACAAGAGATAAAACAGGAAAAATACTTTTCATAGTTTTCATGAAAATTTTGTTTAGAACCTTTTTTATTTTTCACTGTTTTCAGTGAATCAGTGTTGCCAGATGGAAAAATAGGCGTATTTTTCCTTGAGCCCTTGTAGGTAGGTGTGTGTATTTTTTTCATAAATGATTTTTTTTATGTAAAAGGGTGTGTT
>NW_007486843.1:0-288 GCF_000475195.1 Diaphorina citri
GACATCGCGAAATGGAAGAGAGAAGGAAGACAGGATAAGAGAAAGCCAGCCGGACAAACCTTATAATTATATGTATTTAAGGATAAAGTCTGCCCCGGGCGGGAATCGAACCGGCGACCTAGCGCTTAGAAAGCAGGCGCGTCAACCCAAAGCTAACTATAGAATAGACCCTATAGAGTAGGTAACACGTATAGGTATTAAAGATAAACCTTCATTAGGCCGGACGGGGGGAAAAACGAAATTTCCCTTCATTTTCCCGTGGGAAATAGAAAAAATCCCCGCTCCATT
>NW_007486844.1:0-288 GCF_000475195.1 Diaphorina citri
TCTCAGTCACTGCCATGGTCCCAATTGACCTATTTCTCCCGTCTTCCCTTGATTTACAATTATTACTTTTTTCTTTCTTATCCCAACCTCTTTTTCTTCTGCTGTAAATGTTATTTAGGTAGGTATTATGTTATTAAACCTATAAAATATGTACATGAGACATTGTTTAGACTGCAGTTGATGTTGTTGATGTTGTTTAGGGACGTTCTTGTCTCATGCAAGCAGGATAAAGTAGGCATATTCTATTCTATTTCAAACTATAAACATTTTAAGCTTTGGCCTTTGGAT
>NW_007486845.1:0-288 GCF_000475195.1 Diaphorina citri
TGCTGCGGAGGCGGAGGAGGGTTTCCTGGAAAATGTACAGAGGAGGGTTGAAAGTTAGAATGTAGTTATTGTAAAGTAAATAGAAATGGGATCTTGCATAATTAAGGATCGCGGTAACGCTCCACCCCGCCAAGTCAAGAAAGTTTGACAGCGCTACAAGAGATATTTTAAAATTATTAAACCTGTTGGAATACAATAAGTTGAATCGAGCTCAAATTTATATCAAAATATTGAATACAAGACTCATTCTGGATCAGATAAGATCAAAGCTTCTTTCGAATCACAACC
>NW_007486846.1:0-288 GCF_000475195.1 Diaphorina citri
ATAAGGTTTGTTCTCGGAACGGCTGGCTATCCTGCATTCCTTCTCTCTTCGCTTTCGGGACGATAAGACCTTAGCAGTCACAGTTCCCTCTATCAAACCTCTTGAAAAAAACTATAGAGAAAATGAAATTTTCCCGGAATCATGTTACTATTTCTATGACTATATTGTCTGATCAATCTGATTGGCTGAATTTTTTGAAATCAACCAATCAGATTGCTCAATCCATAGCCGAGTTTTAACTCTATGGCCCTCCTGGTCGTTAATGGAGCAGTTGCAGTTGGGTAAAAA
>NW_007486847.1:0-288 GCF_000475195.1 Diaphorina citri
AGAGAATGGAAACACTTAAAAGAAGATGTAAAGACCTTTCAGGGGCACTTACTTCCGTGTCCGTGAGATAGGAAAGGCACCTATCTCACGTTTCCTATCTCACGGTGTTGGAGGATTAAGGTTTAGTTTTTAGGGGTACGGATATTTAGGGGCATGATTAACCCAGTGGTAACACGCTGGCCATTTTTTTTCGGCTCTGTGCTTGGATTTCGGGGTGCACTCAGCCTCGTGAGGACAATTAAGTAGCTACTTTAATCGAGTGGCGGCATTACCAGAGTAAAAAGTAAA
>NW_007486848.1:0-288 GCF_000475195.1 Diaphorina citri
GTTTGAAACCAAAATTCTTTTAAATGAACTCTTTAACGTTATTTGGTGTAGAAACGAGTTTTCGTCAAATAACTTTCAAGAGTTCAATTAACGGGACGCTAATTTTGGTTTCAAAAACTCTCTATTAAGGAACCGATTAAAGTTCTCTACCTTTCACAATGTGTTCAAACTCTATCCTTCAAAATGTGTTCAAACTTTCAAAGCATCGAAATATGGAGACGTTGCGCTGTAGGGTGTAGGACGAATACCCTAATAGTCAAAGCAAAACAACTTTTGATTCAGATCGTT
>NW_007486849.1:0-288 GCF_000475195.1 Diaphorina citri
AATAATCGTAGATATCTGGGGGAACTCGGCATTATTTGAACGATGTGTTAATATGCATGGATATATGCATTATGCAGGTAGCTATGCATGGCGTTGCATATTTGTTCTTGTAATGTTGGGAGCTCTAACTCACATACCTATACATACTTACATGTTAAATACTTCATAATTATGATGGCTAAAGAAGAGAAACCATCTCCATAGAATTTAATTTTAGATTAGGAGGTGTATTATTATGTATTACAAAAATTGTTAAATAAATATAGAAATCATTGAATTGAATTGAAT
>NW_007486850.1:0-288 GCF_000475195.1 Diaphorina citri
TTCTTTTCCTCTCCCTTCTCTTCTCCTTCTTCTTCTCTTCTTCTCCTCTCCCTTCTCTTCTTCTCCTCTCCCTTCCCTTCTTCTCCTTTCCTTCTTCTTTTTCTTCTACTCCTTCCCTTCTCCTCCTCTTCTTCTTTTTCTTCTCCTCCTTTTGTGTGACTTCCCCTCCTTCATATTCCTCCTCCTAGTCCTTCTCTTCTTCTCGATCTCTTGTTCCTCCTATTCCTTATTTTCATTTACCACCTCATCCTCCCTTCTCTTCCTCCTTCTTTCATCTCTTCAATCCTT
>NW_007486851.1:0-288 GCF_000475195.1 Diaphorina citri
TGGCCAGGTAGCTCATCACTTGATTATTACACAGGTCTACATTGCTTCTCTGTTTATCATAACGGGACATCATACTCGTGCCGGAAGATATGTTAAATGACGGCAGCTGAAACCAATTTATTACTTTTAATTTTACTAGGAGTTCAAGGAACTGCAGTACTCATTGAGATTGAGAGCCCGTATGTGTTAGAGGTTAGAGTAGAAGTATTTGCAGCCAAATTCACGAGATCAACCCAAGATCGTAGGCTGGCTAACTCTTTCCTTAGAGGGTACTTACCACTCCATGTG
>NW_007486852.1:0-288 GCF_000475195.1 Diaphorina citri
TGTGTGAACATCACACGACTTTCCTTATCCTATTGAATGATGCCTATTTGAGTGTTCTTTTACCCTAACTTTTACAATGTCTCTAACCTTTTAGTCCATATAACCGCCAAGTACAGCAAATATCTCAACCAACTTTTTGTGTTGCATCCTTGTCACATTTGTGAACTACATACCAAATTTCAAGTCTCTAGTCTAGCTCATACCGTTCCTGAGATATTGTTAAATTACACCGAAAACCGCCAAAAAGCAGTAAAATGCCGCCAAGCGTTGCACCGGTCTTAACCAAAA
>NW_007486853.1:0-288 GCF_000475195.1 Diaphorina citri
ATTAGCAACCTACATGAGGGATTACCTTCCTAAAAACACTGGGGGAAATCTTATCACTTGACTATCTACTTTCAATATCCATTGTTTTACTGCTGCAGCTTTTCAGACTAAAGCTGGTTCATTACAGTACACATTTTCAGGTTCTTGGTTCTCGTGATTAATCTCAAGTTTTCAAGGATAGCTATGTACTGTCATATCTATTCACACTGCAGTCAAACTTGGGTACTTATCAACTAATTTCTTGCACTAGCCTGCCATCTGTTAACTTGGCTGCTTTTCAGGGATCAG
>NW_007486854.1:0-288 GCF_000475195.1 Diaphorina citri
GTCATAATCCAGTTTCTTAATATTGTTATACATTTTATGAAATGGAGAGAAACACCGAGTCTTGCATGAGAAACAACAGGTCGAACTGAATTTCAGCGGGTAGACTGTAAAGTACAGTACCTACTCTAAGTTACTTTTATATTGCAAACATTGTAACTCGGGTCTCAGCTAAGAACTTGAAATATGAAAAGTTGGGATGAAGAGAAAACCAGGAAAAGAAATCTGAACTAGGTAGGACTTACTGAAGAAACAGGAAAGTCTGAATGACCTGCAGAAGACCTTGGTTCA
>NW_007486855.1:0-288 GCF_000475195.1 Diaphorina citri
TGTCGGGTGGTGGGACCAACTTTATTTCACTTCAGTAATCTTTTAGACATGTCCGTATGGACTTGCTTTCTACTAACCGTGGAGACTGCTTGTACTAATACTAGGGCTTGGGGTTAACTTATTTAGAAAGTTTTTTTTTTTTCCAATGGGAATCATTTTTCATAAAACCAATTTTTTGGAACCAGATTTTCCCCGCCACATTTTTGCAATGTTTTTGTGAATTTTCAAACTAACATCTACTAATTTTGGTTTTGTCAATTTTTTCTAACCAACATGCTACTGATTTTT
>NW_007486856.1:0-288 GCF_000475195.1 Diaphorina citri
GTCCTGACCATTAATCCAGAGGAAATTCTTCAACTGCCACAACTCTGATGAGATGGATCTTTATTGCATGGTAGAGTGTAGAGTGCAACCAGAATTTGATAGATACACAAGTACTACAGCTAGTGCTGATGACTGTTACACCCACAGCAAGTATGTATGATCTCATCATGGCTGCAGACTTCAAGAATTGGTTTTAAGCTCACATATTCAAGGAGGGTTTTCACAACCAAATTATCATTTGTATTCAAAAATTATCCTAAGAAACCGCGAAAAGTGGTCAGCAAACAA
>NW_007486857.1:0-288 GCF_000475195.1 Diaphorina citri
ATGGTATAGTGGGGGGGGGGAGACCCCGGAACATTATACATATTGAAAAAAAATGAGATTTTTTTTCCTAATTCAATGATTTTTGTTTCTTTTAAATCCTTTAACATTCTTGTGTCATAAGCACCGACCCCTATTTATCTAGATCTGAAGTATAGATTCCAATGGCCTCCCTCCAGATATACTAACTTTGGTTAGAAAATTTCCGCCCTGACTGAGATTTGAACCCAGCACCTCCGAGATGAGAGTCTCTGTCTTGACCACACGGCCACAGAGGTGAGCTTTAAAAAA
>NW_007486858.1:0-288 GCF_000475195.1 Diaphorina citri
AATCGTACCCTGGGGCCACACATCCCTTCCACAGAATTCCCGTTTTCACATCCATACATCTCCACTTTCTACTTTTCAGATTTTTCTCTTCCTCCTCCTCCTTCACTGCACTCCACTCCTCAGCTCTCCCATTCCATCATTCCTTCCACTGCAAATTCACCTTCGTCTCTCTCCCCTCAAAGGATTCTATCGGTGGTAGATTTATTTTTATTTCATCTGTGGTAGATTTCTTTTTCTTCTTTCAATTCCACCATTTACTTTTTTCTGTTCTGGTTTTGTTCCTTCTCC
>NW_007486859.1:0-288 GCF_000475195.1 Diaphorina citri
GGGGAACAAGGGGCGACACTGAATCCTAAAAAATTCTCTTCCAAGGGAGAATACAGGATAGATTTGGGACTGAATGGTAAGATTTGGACCTAAGCGATGGAGAGGCGGCCCAAAATTGGGAATAGCAAATACTTGCTTAAACTAAGAGAAGGAAAATAAATACTTAGATGGGTTTCTTTTAAGCTGCTACAAGTCAGGAAAAACTGAAATATCAAGTTCAACAACAGGCAAAAAGAACCTATGGCGGTATTTCTCTTAATCCCAAGTTTGAGAACTACTCGCCCCCTC
>NW_007486860.1:0-288 GCF_000475195.1 Diaphorina citri
CTGAATTTCGATTATAAATAAGAAATCAGGGGCGTGTATATTCCTACAATCATTTTCTAAACCCAAGAGCTGAAGTAAGTACCCACCTACATACATATTTAACACAGGTACCAACATACGTATTGAAATTTAATTATAAATAGAACGGACTTCATTATTATTCTTGTGACTGCGCATGACATTGCTCTTGGCTAAAAATACTTTAACAATTAGGTATAAATAATACTAGGTATTGGATACCAAAATATGATGGGCAAAAGGCCACAGTAAATGTGACATCTCCACGAA
>NW_007486861.1:0-288 GCF_000475195.1 Diaphorina citri
CAGACGGGTTCCGTGCTCTTCTAAACTGGATCAAGAAGGAATATAATAATCCTCCTGTGTTTATCACAGAGAATGGATACTCAGATGACGGCCGGTTGGATGATCAAGGTCGGGTTGACTTCTATCAGGTGAGTTGGGTAGGGTAGTTGGGTAGGGTAAAAGGGAAAGTCACAAATGATAATAATCAGGTAGTAGTGACAAAGGGTTTGAATAACCGATGGCCCTTCTTGGGGTGAAATGGTAGAAGAGAAGAAATTTGATGGAGGGGTCTGCAAGAACGGGGGTGTT
>NW_007486862.1:0-288 GCF_000475195.1 Diaphorina citri
TTCAGTAGTAACGGGAGTTTAGACATCTCCACTATTCAGTAGTAACGGGAGTTTAGACATCTCCACTATTCAGTAGTATCGGGAGTTTAGACATCTCCACTATTCAGTAGTAACGGGAGTTTAGACATCTCCACTATTCAGTAGTAACGGGAGTTTAGACATCTCCACTATTCAGTAGTAACGGGAGTTTAGACATCTCCACTATTCAGCAGTAACAGGAGTTTAGACATCTCCACTATTCAGTAGTAACGGGAGTTTAGACATCTCCACTATTCAGTAGTAACGGGA
>NW_007486863.1:0-288 GCF_000475195.1 Diaphorina citri
AGGTAGGTAGGTAAGGACTTGGGGATTTTTACGAAGGTACCTATTTCATGTACCTAATTATTTAAGTAGGTATGTATAAGGTACATTTACATTTACAGGAATGCAGGTATAGAGGGGATAAACGAAATAATTAGGTACCTACCTACAATTGTTACCCACGAGTTATATTCGTTAGGGTGCCTAGTGTTCGGTCAGGATTATATTGAGACAATAATGAATACATTCCCTTTAGTAGGTACCTAAATACATAGAGATAGGTGCCGAGACTACTTTGGATTCTATTGTCTA
>NW_007486864.1:0-288 GCF_000475195.1 Diaphorina citri
AGCTTATAGTGGCGAATAGCATGGGTGCTCGTATTAGAATCACACATGAGTTGCAGAAGTTTAAGAATGGTAAGTGGTCTACTAGTATTTCCATCTGACCTATAGCCTCCTATAGGTAGCTTTGATGTTTGAAATGAGACAAAAATAGAGGGTCTTATTTTATTTAAGAAGAATGATGTTGTAGATATAAGAGAACTAATTAGAAGGGAGTCGCCAACTTCAGACGGGTTCGGCGTTTTTCGTCTGCCGAGTGAATGCCCTTCGCACTAAACCTTTGCTATTTCTTTC
>NW_007486865.1:0-288 GCF_000475195.1 Diaphorina citri
TAAGAGGTTTAGTACACAACGAAAGTCTTATGTTCCCGAAATCGAAGAGGGAAGGACCCGCCACCTAGCGCTTAAAAAGCGCTCTACCTTCAAAGTGAAATAGACTTTCGTTTAAGTACCTTCAAAGTGAAATAGACTTTCGTTTAAGTACCTTCAAAGTCAAATAAAGACTTTCATTTAAGTACTTAGTAAGAACTACTTACGGATGGTAGGTATATGGTGTATTTTACTTTCGGGAAACTTTTTGAAACGGAACTGATTTCAATGGCGTGCCATCTTAAGGTTCAG
>NW_007486866.1:0-288 GCF_000475195.1 Diaphorina citri
AAGGTAAAAAAGTCGACTTTTTTGGAACTTTGAATTTTTTCAAGTGTTTTTCGATAAATTTTATCACCCTAATTTCGCATTCCGTTTTTCTTCAAACGTGCAGAGAAATTGGGCCAAAAATAATTCTACTCAACATGAAATACCTAGCTTACAACAATAACTAGGAAAAGTGGAAAAATTATTGTTTTAAATAAATAAAAGAGGAAATACAGTTTGCACAAACAAAATTTATCAGAGTTCAATTGATTATTCCAAGGAGCTCTTTCACTTGAAAACACGTAAATTGTG
>NW_007486867.1:0-288 GCF_000475195.1 Diaphorina citri
GAAGGAAGACAGGATAGGAGAAAGCCAGCCGTTCCGAGAACGAACCTTATCCGTTCAGGATAATATCCACCCGGCGGCGTAGAGCTTACAAGGCAGACGTGCTAAAAACCAAGCTAACTAATCAGGCTTTTTTAATCCAATTTGAATAACCACATACTACCTACGTACTTTCTGTAAATGGTAAGTGAATTACCTATGGGGACGAGGAATATCCGTAAAGAAGAAGAGGATCAGTGCTTCCCCATCTTCCATGGGAAGACACACCACTGAATCTTCTAATCTTCTTCG
>NW_007486868.1:0-288 GCF_000475195.1 Diaphorina citri
AGTACTTCTGATGGGAAATGAGATTAATAATAAATATTTACAGTGGTTTTATACATGGTATGCACTATTGGAAAGACTTGATTCAATCTATGGACAAAGATATTGGAGAAATTAACACAGTGAAAGTTTTGTCCAAAGTTACCTAAGGGTTCCTAACACTAGTACGGTAAGTGGGGTAGATAGGTAATTAGTTATTCTTATCGTACTTTTCTTTGGATACATTATTTCACACCCAACTTGAATTTCGTCCACCTTTGTGGACCTTTTCAAAGAAAGTATCAAGAATAA
>NW_007486869.1:0-288 GCF_000475195.1 Diaphorina citri
CCTCCCTACCTGTTTAGGTTGGTACCTAACCTAATACTAATTTATGATACCTATTACGAGTATTGTCCTGCTAGGGTTGCCAACTTTTTTTTCGGCATAAACGGTACAAACTAGCAAAATCGTGAAAAAGTACGGATTTCCCGATTTTTACCCGGAACAAAGGCATGCATAGGCCTAGAGATCCAGATTTATGAATCATGCTGTCTGCACCTGTACGTTATACATTCGTACTAGTACGTTACTACCTACACTACACTACCTACTTGACTCGCGGGTTTTTGTGTTTTT
>NW_007486870.1:0-288 GCF_000475195.1 Diaphorina citri
CTCTCTAATTCTCTCCTTCTCTATCTCTGACTCTCCTATATTTCTCACTCTCTCCCCTTCCCTCCCTCTATTTCTCTCCTCTCTTTCCCCCTCTCTGCCTCTATCAATCTATCTATCTTTCTCTCTCTTCCCCTCCGTTCTCTCCCTCTCGCTCTCTCCCTCTCGCTCTCTCTCTCTTTCTCTCTGACATTTTCCGTGTTGATGTTTACTCACTTTTCTATATTTTCCGAGAAAACGTTTTAACTTATTTATTAATATAAGAAACCCACTGAAGTGAGAGGAAATTAT
>NW_007486871.1:0-288 GCF_000475195.1 Diaphorina citri
TTTGAGCTAGCTCCAAGACAGCTAAAGCCGGAAATAAAGAGACATGCAAATGAAGGGATATTGGAATCCTGTGAGCAATCCTTTGATGACCAGTTGGATAAAAGTATCCCCCGAAAAGTGGAAGGTAAAGAAGGAACCTCTTACTTGGACGGAATTCAGTGTCCATGGTCTGGGAACTATCTAGTTTCTCTGAAGGGTAGGAGACAGTTTAGGCAAGGAAATACATTCGATTTTCATGTTATGCCCACTTGAGTATTGAAAACTCTCTGGGTACGGTTTTCCTTAGGG
>NW_007486872.1:0-288 GCF_000475195.1 Diaphorina citri
TACCTATTTTGTCATAATAAAAAACAAATGATATTTATTTGTTTATGAACCGACTTTGTACTTATTTTTGTCGATTTTCTTTCCCCACTTTCAATTTTTGGCATTTTTCCAAGAAAAACTATGCTGAACTCGAGCAAAATTATTGTACTCAGGCACTCTGAACCCGCTTTACCCGCTAAAATAGCCACAGACACCACATAAACTATTGTAGCTTCTGGATTGTATCCCAGGATTCCGGGTTCGATTCCTGATGATATTTTTTCCCTAGAAAATATATTTATACAAAAT
>NW_007486873.1:0-288 GCF_000475195.1 Diaphorina citri
TCCTAACTCACTGCTATCGCCCTGTAGTGCTAGGAGTGCTGACCCGAACACAAATGGTGTATTGTCACCATCATACCCATAAGCTGTCAGAACATCACGTACCTAAGGAATTCGATAGAAATAGTTTAGATTATTTTGTGCACAGGTAGAGATAGAGAACCTCACCCATGTCAACAAACTAGTGTTGAAGGGCACATGCTTCTGTGCTAGCACTGATGCATGAAACATATCTAAAAGTGGAGATGTACCAGTTGTAGTTTTTATAAACTTACAAACTAAACTAACCAT
>NW_007486874.1:0-288 GCF_000475195.1 Diaphorina citri
TCTTCCTTCCCTCTTCGATTTCGGGACGATAAGACCATAGCAGTTACAGTTCCCTCTGTCAAACCTCTTAAAAAAAAGGATAATATTATTATTATTTTCTACCCACTATTTCGTAATGATGATGTCTTCTTTTAGAACCGTTGACATGAATGAGGGCACCCCAGCACCTCATTCAATATTTTTAGTAAATTATTCAAATACTACCCCCCTAAATAGTGCATAGCCTCAACCTTCCCTCTCATTTCCCTCAATATCAGGACCGGGTTTAAGGGGGGGGGGAGTGGCGTA
>NW_007486875.1:0-288 GCF_000475195.1 Diaphorina citri
ATATTCAGCTTTTAAATCTATGAATACGAGTAGATCGGATTCGTTTCTACTTCTTTTCCATTTTCTAAATTTATTTTGAAACATACTTTTCATTTTTCGACATTCACCATTGTACCATGGTTGTTTAGGCTTCCTATATGTATTACCTCTGTAGGTCTTGGTAACTTTCATGTTCAGTTCCGACGCCGTTTCGTCTATTTTCTGCATTAATTTGTCATAAATATTAGTGCAATTTTCAAGCTCAAGGTTTTCGTTAATTTTGTTTGAAAAAGATGTACTTTTTTCTTT
>NW_007486876.1:0-288 GCF_000475195.1 Diaphorina citri
AGGAGTGCGTGGGTTTAATCCCAGCCGAGGTGTGCATATTTTGTCCTCAATATTAGGTAATTAGATGATTTGAGTAGTAGGATTTTTCAGTCATAACTCATAACACAAGGAGATTTATAACCAAACGTATTACTTTATGTAATCATTGAAACTATACTATAACCTCAATAACCAGGCTGTGAAAACGTTTTTGCAGCAATATTCGCAGCAACCTGCCTCGGTGGTGTAGTGGTCAAGGCGCTCGCCTGGTAAACAGGAGGGCGTGGGTTCAATCCTAGCCGAGGTATG
>NW_007486877.1:0-288 GCF_000475195.1 Diaphorina citri
CTCGTGTGAGCGAAGCCTAATGCACCACATACATATCCTCTTTGGATTTATGCAACTGCATTTGTTTTGATTTTAATTATTAGACATGTGCATTCAAGATTTCAAGATTTTCCGACCAGTTGACTTCTCTTATAGAATTTTCCTCTTTTCCACTAGTATTACTCAGTTTCAGTTATTTACAGTGTGAAATTACATTCTTAAGAATATACCGCAATTGTGCATTTGATTTTCTACCGACTACGTTCTCTCTTTTCTTTTATTTGGGAAGTTGGTTTTCACAGAGTCAGA
>NW_007486878.1:0-288 GCF_000475195.1 Diaphorina citri
TTTTATATTCCTTCATCGTTTCTTTCCTTCCGTGCACTTGTGGATAATGGTTTTTCAGATTCTTCTTTAGTTCTTTCATCAAACCGCCTGGTTGTTCTTTTGATTCTCTTTAATATTCTTTCAGAGTATCGGTTCTTCCGTTGTCGACGGACTTCAAAATTTGTGCTTCTTAATTCTCTTTCCTCTCCTTCCTGGTTGGTTTGTCCTCCATGGACTTCAAAATGCTCACCTACTTCTTCTTTTAGTTCTCTTTACTCTTTCATCTTCTTCCTTTGGTTCGTTCTTGAT
>NW_007486879.1:0-288 GCF_000475195.1 Diaphorina citri
GGGGAACAAGGGGCGACACTGAATCCTAAAAAATTCTCTTCCAAGGGAGAATACAGGATAGATTTGGGACTGAATGGTGAGATTTGGACCTAAGCGATGGAGAGGAGGCCCAAAATTGGGAAATACTTGCTTAATTAGAAACTAAGAGAAGGAAAATAAATACTTAGATGGGTTTCTTTAAAGCAGCTACAAGTCAGGAAAAACTGAAACATCAAGTTCAACAACAGGCAAAAAGAACCTATGGCGGTATTTCTCTTAATCCCAAGTTTGAGAACTACTCGCCCCCTC
>NW_007486880.1:0-288 GCF_000475195.1 Diaphorina citri
TCTCTTCGTTCAACAAACCAAACTTACCTTGCTATCGAAAGCAAAAGACCGATGCTCTCCATTTTCAACGAAAGCTCCCGATTCTGTCTGAAATCCCAATATCCATCTGGCCGACTTACTGTAGACCTCATTGTCTACATAGAACAGGTATTCCCAGTCTGTGAAGGAAGCCTGCTTGAATAGCCGCAGAACCCAGGCTGTCAACCTGTGCAGGAATAGAATGTTTGTTTGACAGGAATAGAATGCTTGTTTGACAGGAATAGAATGTTTGTTTGACAGGAATAGAAT
>NW_007486881.1:0-288 GCF_000475195.1 Diaphorina citri
AATCTGGGACTTTAAACAGGGAGTAGACTAGCTTACAGCTCAGTCTGCCTGGGAGACTTTAAACAGGGAGGATACCAGGCTGAAATTTCCCTTGCTAACGAAATAGCAAAGGTTGAGTGCGAAGGGCATCCACTCGTAAAAAATTTGTAGCCAAAACCAAATGTCAGCCCAAAACAATCACCTAACTATAGTGTGCCAAGATCAATGTGACAGCAAAAAAATAGGCGTTGTTGCCAAACATGTCACATGTACAATGGTAGAGAATCTCTAAAAGGGGAAGCTATATTG
>NW_007486882.1:0-288 GCF_000475195.1 Diaphorina citri
TCCATTCCTTCCCCTCCTCCTTCTCCTCCCAGTCCTTCCTCTTCATCCTCGTAGTTGTAGTTCGGGTCGTACGTGATGTAGGTGAGACAGAGCTCCGTGATCTGTAGGGGATAAAGAGGAAAACAAAGAGATGATTAGTTGGGTGAAAGAATACTTTGTGAATCTGTCTACTTAGGGCAGGGTCCACAAAGTGAGTTATGTAAATGTACTTAAATGCAGTTTGTGTTATTATGTCACAACTTTGGTGCTCACTGCAGCATTGTAGGATTTTCCCAATATCTCAATAAT
>NW_007486883.1:0-288 GCF_000475195.1 Diaphorina citri
ATGATTAAATAAAGATTTTATTCAATTATTCATCTTTTGATGGATTTGATTTGTTTTAATCAGTTTGAGTGTCAAGAGCTAAAACAAATTAAGTATTTGGGTGGAAGATCTCTATGCTCCTTAAAAAGAAGAAGAATATGTATTTGAGTAGAAATCCTACAGTCAGGTTACAGTAAGTAGGTACTTGACAATCCAAATGCAAAAACATAGTACTCGAAACATGTTCTTCTTTGGTTTTAGCTTTTGACTCATAGTTTCATATTATATCTAGATTTTAGATGTTACTTG
>NW_007486884.1:0-288 GCF_000475195.1 Diaphorina citri
CTCCTAGTGGTGACCGGGACTGTGGCCGGGACCGGGGTTCTGCTCTTCGGTACCTTTGACTTGGAGCTCTGGTCTTGCAGTTCCTGGTTCCGAACGGGGGGAGGAGGCGGGATCTCCCGAGCGTGTCGTATCACCAACCTTTTATCGACACCGTCTGCGTTTAACTTTATAATGATTTTCCCGTCGGACGTCCAGCAGTGCTTCATCCCATGCACCGCCTTGGCCTGTCGGAACACAGCTAGACGTTCAGGAGTCAGGAATTCCGAGATTGAGATGGGGAGTCCCTTG
>NW_007486885.1:0-288 GCF_000475195.1 Diaphorina citri
AAGAGAAGTGACTCTCAGACTCATATTTATGAACAAAATTCTGGCTCTCAGCAAGTGCTCAAGCATCAATTCCAAACATCCAATTGGCCAAATTTTGCTTGAGACTGATCTGAGCCAGAGAATTTTTGTTCATAAATATGAGTGTTGGACTATGGAGCACGTCTGTCTTTTATTGGCTAGTATTTTCTTCCTGCCCGGGCCCGGGGGTGAACTTCATCCTAAACACATATGGTTCGTTCTCAGAACGGCTGGCTTTTCCTATCCCATAATACCTTATTTCTTGCGGAT
>NW_007486886.1:0-288 GCF_000475195.1 Diaphorina citri
AGGCTTCTGATAAGATTTACAGGCCGCGATGACCCTGGGAAAACGAGCCCCTGACATCAGACATATGGGCCAGGATTTATTTAATAGCCCTTAATAAAGGAGCCCCTAAAATTAAGGCACATGGGCTGGGATTTATCCAATAGCCCTTGTGAAACGAGCCCCTAAAATTAGGGCTCATGGGCTGGGATATTTCCTATAGCCCTTGATAAGCGAGCCCCTAAAATTAAGGCACATGGGCCGGGATTTATCCAATAGCCCTTGTGAACCGAACCCCTGAAATTTCCACCC
>NW_007486887.1:0-288 GCF_000475195.1 Diaphorina citri
ACCAAAGGTCTATTTAGCGTAACAGACAGACATACACACATACAGACAGACAGAAATTTTTCTAATGTGATTTTTGGAGCAAGGAGTGCCAAAACCATATATTGACATCCTTGAGAAAATTTACGATAGTAGTATTGGTAAAATCAAATTGGAAATAGTTGGCCCACCCTTTCGATTGGAACGAGGAGTTAGACAAGGAGATCCCATTTTCCCCAAACTTTTCACGGCCCTATTAGAACAAGTTTTCAGGAACATAGACTGGGACGAACACATGGGTATCAATATCAA
>NW_007486888.1:0-288 GCF_000475195.1 Diaphorina citri
CTCAGGATCGGTTTAGATTTTCGCAAAATCCTTTCTTATTGCACACCTAGACCATAAAAGGAATATTCTTACCAAATTCCAGCTTTCTAGGTGTTGTGGTTCTCGAGATAGAGCGATCAGTCTGCGAATATGAAATGTGAAAGAGTGAATGGATCTTGTTTTTATAATATAAGATTTTTGATTTTACTTTCATGTAATGATTTAAAATCAAGACTAGAGCCCATTCATTCTCCCTTTGTTCCTTTTAATGTGTGTGTGTGTGTGTGTGTGTGTGTGTGTGTCTTTTAA
>NW_007486889.1:0-288 GCF_000475195.1 Diaphorina citri
TTTTTATCTCAACATTTTTTGAATGGGAACTTGGCCAGTGTTTTTTCACATCTCTTTGTTGAAATAAAAACCCCATTAGTATTTAAAGATGTTTTGATGATTAATAGCCAGTGTAATAGATTCTTCTACACCTTCATTCTGCTAATTAAACACTTCAACGCAACTGATTCAAACGGTAGGTATTAAACATTTCTTCTTGTTTCCTTTACTTACGTATTCACATTTCTCATAGATTCCCAATATTCCCAAGCCAGGTGAATATTTTCGGTGAAAGATACCGCTTAGCAA
>NW_007486890.1:0-288 GCF_000475195.1 Diaphorina citri
CTTTTTTTTTTTTTTTTTGAAGAGATGGACCACTAATACCAATCACAATTTGGGAACCACTTGATATAATTTTGAGACCCGGGTTCGATTCCCGGCTTTCCTGGGAACAAGTTGTGTAGGTACCGGTTTTATTATTTAAACCGGTTTTTTTCCCATCCGTGGCACAAGCTCTGCTTATACGGGTGGGTATACCATTTGTAAGAAAAATGTATGTTCTGAGTTTTTTGTCGATCAAATATAGGTAAATGGAAACTTGTTATTTTCTCTTGCATAAAAAGTATCGCGGAC
>NW_007486891.1:0-288 GCF_000475195.1 Diaphorina citri
CTTAGGTAACCTCTCGTCATTCATCCTCATAACATGTCCATACCATTTTAGTCTTCTTTCACGCATTTTTTCCTCTAATCTCTCAATGTCTACCATCTTTCTAATATCTATATTTCTGATTCTATCTCTCCTAGTTTTTCCCACCATACTTCTCAGATTATTATAATGTTTAATAATAGGTACTACCTTCTTCTCTCTGCCCAGGACATCTACGACAACACGATCACCCAAATCCGTCTGGACATCAGTCGCACCTTCCCCCATCTGTGCCTCTTCCAGAACGAAGGC
>NW_007486892.1:0-288 GCF_000475195.1 Diaphorina citri
AAAAGGGGGGCTTTGCATATTGAAGGGGAGAGAAAATATGCTTCGCCCGAGGGGTAAAAATATGAAAAGCTACCCTTTTAGTTTTTCGAGAGCTCCCCACTCGTTGAGCCAATGGAGAATGAATGAGAAAGAGCCAATCAGGGAGTCCTATTTCACGCTCTCTAGTTTTACCCTTCAATCTTTTTGTTTTTCTGTCGAAATGTTTATCAGATATAATTTTCTAATTGTTTGCCCCCTCTCCAACTTTGAGTCCACTTGAGTTGAGGACTCGTGAAAATCATAACTTGC
>NW_007486893.1:0-288 GCF_000475195.1 Diaphorina citri
TTCTTCCGATTTTCCATTTCGAAAACTTGGTTTGCTTTTCTAAGACCATTCGAAAGCGATCGGTTTTCAAATGTGACCAAGTAGAGGTCACTTTCAAACCCCTTGTTTACCGTTGTACAACAACCCCCTTTTTATCACATCGTAGCATTATCGCCATTGAGATTGTGAACTTGCAGGAAATTCTACTTTTTTACAACACGCTCAATAAGTTTTTTTTTCCAACTTGGACTCATTCCTGTCTAAGTTCATTGGTTTATTTTCACTCAGCAATCAAAATATTTAGACTCT
>NW_007486894.1:0-288 GCF_000475195.1 Diaphorina citri
GGACATAACTACGGGATGGACATGTTACGCCATAGACCCGTAAATTCCGATAATAAGTATAACAGATCTTTCATGGCGACGAAATAAAATGGTGGTTTAACACTCAACTTCTTCTTTCTTTTATAAATCATATCAAAAGGAATATAACGAACATCTGACCATGCGTCACACGCCTTTTCGTCGCCCATTTGACATGGAAGATGGTTCCCTAAAAAATTTTCTAGCCGGATGATGAAATGGATGGACATGAAATTCATCTTTCAAATATGATAAAATAGCAACATTGTG
>NW_007486895.1:0-288 GCF_000475195.1 Diaphorina citri
TTTTTGCGGCCCGCCAACTCTCTACCTTGGTCTCTTGCGGCCCTCGGGTGCCCTAAGGTTGGACAACCCTGACCTAGTCAGTTTCACATGCTGAAACTTGGGGGGAGGATATGAATTTTTTTCCAGTAAAAAATCCCTTTCTATCTAAAGGAAATGTCTAAAATCTCAATCGAAGATCAAGTTCATTGTGCTGGTTCTCTTTATTTCAGGACAAAATTATTCTGGCCTTCTTACAAAGAAATCGTGCATTTCTCATATGTCACCGTTTCATCCTTTGCTGAATCCATT
>NW_007486896.1:0-288 GCF_000475195.1 Diaphorina citri
CCCTTCCTTCTCGGGCGAGGTTAGGCTACATGCCAAGCACGCCACTCGTAAAGCTTCAATCACTGAGTGTAGGGCTGTCGGCTGTAGTAAAGTAAACAATTGAAGTTAGCAAACAAAACTGGTTGCTTCTAAGAATCCAAGAATGTACCTAGTCGAGGACTTTTCAAGATACAAGAACAAAAGACAAAAGACCTTTTGTGGTTGAAAAATCTCAAAAGCATAACAAGAGCCTCTGCCTCTCAAGTGTAAAAGATTTAACTAAATGATGACCTTTGACAAACAATAATG
>NW_007486897.1:0-288 GCF_000475195.1 Diaphorina citri
CATGTAAGAAGTGTGCAATTATCATTGGCGTAAAGTAGTACCCAAGAAGTGTTCATTTTTTATTTTTATACCTACCTACCTACATTGTTCCTAAAATAAAGTTTTTATATTTCCATACAAACACTGTGTTTTTAACATTTTTCTAAAATATTGAATCTTCCAGGATTAAAATAAAAAGAAAAAATAGAACCACTCAACCGATTTTGATGAATTATACCTCAAAAGAAAGAAGAGAAAACGTACTTCTTATGTAGGTCAAGGTTTAACCAATGGGCCTTTTCAGGCCTT
>NW_007486898.1:0-288 GCF_000475195.1 Diaphorina citri
TTCTAATTTAATTAATATATTGGTGCTATTTGACTGTACATATTATTTTATTTTACACATGAAGAGCTCACTGGAAGAACAAGTAGGGTTTTTTTTTTTCAGTTTCAAAATCATACCTTTATTGACATCTAAAAGGCCTTTCACTCAGTCATAGTACCCGGGGTTCGATTATTTCAGTCATTCTGTTTGTTTCACCAATAACTCTCGATTGGGCCAGCCTAGTTAGCTTGGTTGGTGGCGCGTCTGCCTTGTAAGCGCTAGGCCGCGGGTTCGATTCCCGCCCGGGGC
>NW_007486899.1:0-288 GCF_000475195.1 Diaphorina citri
ACGTTTATCACATGTGAGGGGGAAATACCTATAGTCTATACCTACTTAGGTAGGTACTTAACGTTTTCATAATTTTATAGCTAGCGCCAGCGGTTATAGCACGTCGAAAGGTCACCATGGATCACTGGAGTTAAGCAACCTCGCGCGTGGTTAGTATTCGGATGTCACCCATCCGGACACTAACCGTCTGGTCAATCGCGTGCTGGTGGCTTTTCCCTGCCCCACTTTTAGTATGGGTGAGGTCAATGTGAGTACATAGATTCCTAACCAAGAACGGAAAAAATTCTG
>NW_007486900.1:0-288 GCF_000475195.1 Diaphorina citri
GAGGTAAAGAGGAAGGTATAGGAAAAGGAGGAGATGGAAGAGAAGATGTGGGAGAAGGAGATGGAGACGATATAGGAGGAGGAGAAGAAGAAGATATCTCGGGAGGTAAAGAAGACGGTATAGTAAAAGAAAGAAGAGATATAGAAGAAGGAGGAGATGAAGAAGGTATAGAAAAACGAGGAGGAGGAGGAGAGACAGGGAAAGAAAGAAGTGGCGTAATCTTATTTTCATAGCCCCGGGGGACTTTCATTTCTTCAAGTTTGCTTTTGTCTTTTCTCAATAATATTA
>NW_007486901.1:0-288 GCF_000475195.1 Diaphorina citri
GGGCTCCGGTGGGATTTGGGTTAACATTTCGGCTTCTATTTCGTTCACGCAAACTATGCTCGCTAGAGAGAGGGAAGTTAGCAGTTCAGGGGAGGAGTCTGCGGGGGCCGGAGCCACGTTAATCATAGTTGTGACTGAAACAAACGAGGAATAGATCGAAATAGTCGTATTTTTAAATGAGAATAATAGTAGTAGTCTAAGAATAATAGTAGGGGCGGATTTTATCCTGATGGGATAATGTTCGTTCTCGGAACGGCTGGCTTTCTCCTATCCTGTCTTCCTTCTCTC
>NW_007486902.1:0-288 GCF_000475195.1 Diaphorina citri
ACATCCCGAACCATTATCTACTTTGTGCTCCTGATTTATTTCTTTTTCGGGATTGCCATTCTGACGAGCGTCCTTTTGTCGGCGATCGAAGAGATTACGTCCACTACGAAGAAAGTTTATGTGTCCAAACCTGATGCCATTAAGAGTAAGAAGGTAAGTAACCGTCATTTCATATTTACCTACATCACCTGCACATATACATATGAACATAACAGCTAGTAGTAAGTATGAAATGTGCTTGTTGGATAGAAAATTGGCACCTTCCTTTCATATTTGGAGCTTTAAGCT
>NW_007486903.1:0-288 GCF_000475195.1 Diaphorina citri
TACTGCTTCATCTGTATTTTATTGGGTAGCTGCAACTGGTTGGGTGGAAGAGCTCATGAAGAGAATAAATTACTGCCAGTGAACCCTTGAAAATAAAATTACTGAGGCAAAAGCTTCAGGGTAGGTACTAGGTAGGTAGGTAGTTGGTAGTATTTTTATCTTTTCATGAGACCAATCTTTTCTAGGTAGGTAGGTACAACACAACGGTTCGTGGATCGTGTGAACGAAGTTTTCGTTTGGTTCCATTTAATCCATTTGGCAACGTTGCTTTTGAACTTTAGGAAAAGT
>NW_007486904.1:0-288 GCF_000475195.1 Diaphorina citri
TACATTGTTCTCCTTTTGGCTTCATCTCTCCACATTTCACAAATTTTGAATATCGAACAAAGTTCTTCTAATGTGCCCAGGTAGTTTGAAATGATATCTAATCATAAAGTTCTTCAGGGCACACTTGTCTCAGCAACACGCCTAAATTTCCAAGATCCAAAAATACGACAGTGTATATAATTTTAACAATACCATTTGGGTATTAATCACAATTTATGAACAGATTAGGAGTCGAGAAGAAGAAAGACCTAATGAAGATATCAAAAAAATCTTCTGCTCATTGATTAG
>NW_007486905.1:0-288 GCF_000475195.1 Diaphorina citri
AATATTTGAGTTTCGTTTATGTTTTTAGTTTGATAACTACAAGTTCGGCCATGCCTTTTCCACAAGTTTGGCCATGTCAAGCGACGGAATTCAGCTAGTATTATTATGAAACCGAATTCTCCCCTCTTGAAATTATTGTACCACCGGAGAACCAACAAATCCAACAATCGAGCTTGGCTTTTTGCCTTCAGGCTAAGCAGGAAAATATAACTAAAACTGCCCTAATACGGCTAATACCCTTAATATCCAGGCTTTGTGCGAAACACGAATACGCCTTTCTTTTAATAA
>NW_007486906.1:0-288 GCF_000475195.1 Diaphorina citri
TTTCTCTTCGCTCTCGGAACAGTAAAATCTCCGTTGTCACAGTTACCTCTATCAAACCCCTTAAAGGAAAGAAAAAAAGAAGAGGAAGAAGAAGAAGAAGAAGAAGAAGAAGAAGAAGAAAAATATGTTAAGATAAATTGTGATCCTCAGCTTGTGACAGAAGTTCCGTTTTTAATTGTTTTTGGTCACTCTGTATGTATCGTTTATTTTTGGTCACCCTGTATACAGTCCTGATCATGAATAATGAATGGTCTGACTGAAATCTCACGACTATTATTATTTCGCCTC
>NW_007486907.1:0-288 GCF_000475195.1 Diaphorina citri
AGCATTTTGTGAACTTTCAACTAGAACTCTGCGCAAACACTGAATATCTGGAGATGGAGCTAGAGCAGATCTGAAATATGTTTGAAACGTGTTAAAACAGAAAGAATGGGGGGAGGGGGGGGGGCATTAATATCAATTCTGATTTCAAGATAGCCTTAAGCTGTGTCCACTGTCCACACATAGACAACCTTGTTGTCAATGTGTGGACAGTGTTGTCAAGGCAGTGTATGGTTTCAGTCAACATCAGCCAAGCCTTCATGATCAATCAACTATGTTTAGACATGCCTT
>NW_007486908.1:0-288 GCF_000475195.1 Diaphorina citri
GCTGGAACTAGTGCCAAAAGACGCGGAATGGTCTCCTGATTCCAAATATACCCAACTAAGACGGTTTTCCGGGGGCTTCGCTCAACTAAGACTCGTAAAACCTAAGATGGCATTTAAGTGGCCCTGCTCTAGGTACCGATATTGAACCTGTCGCACTCAAAATAATAAGTATTGAATTCCAGAGTCAAAGGTCGTCGGATGCAATGAAGCCTAACCGTCGCCGTCGTATGTATGAAATCTAAAGAAATGACGGGAAATTGGAAACATTTTTCATCTCAAGTCGGCCTT
>NW_007486909.1:0-288 GCF_000475195.1 Diaphorina citri
TAGGAAGAGGGAGGGAGAGAGAGATATATGTAGAGAGCGAGAGAATTGCGACCTTTTTTTGAAGAGGTTTGACAGAGGTAACTGTAACTGCTATGGTCTTATCGTCCCGAGAGCGAAGAGAGAAGGAAGACAGGATAAGAGAAAGCCAACCGTTCCGACAGGTTTTTGTGTGAAAATATGGTGACCACGAAAATATGGTGAGAGTAGCACCATGTGGAGACCTGGACAGACTAACTACAATACCCGACAAAGAGGACAAATGACAACGAAGACTACTCACAGATCATT
>NW_007486910.1:0-288 GCF_000475195.1 Diaphorina citri
GGCATGCAGTAGTGGGATAGCGCCTGAGAGTGAACGCTGGTGTGTAGCCTCATCAATACAATCAGACCATTTCCTTTTTGCCCTTTTGCCACTTTTTTTTGCAACTGATTTTTTTTTTTTTTAAATTTTTGCAGATTACCTAGATTGTTTACTCAAACTCTGAGTTTCGTTTATTTTGTACACATTTTCGAGGGAAACTGTATTGTTCGGGTAGGTTTCCCTTAAAAATGTCTACAAATTAAACGAAACTCCGTGTTGGAATAATCAGACTTGTAAGTTTCAAGTATC
>NW_007486911.1:0-288 GCF_000475195.1 Diaphorina citri
CGAAAGGAAGAGAGAGAGAGAGAACGAGAGGACGAAGGAAGTGAGAGAAAGAGAGATGGGGAATAAAGGAGAGATAAATAGATGAAGAGGGAGTCAGATAGATAGATATATGGAGAGAGAGAGAGAGAGGAGAGAGGGAGAGAGAGAGAGAACGAGAGGGCGAAGGAAGAGAGAGAAAGAGAGATGGGGGAATAAAAGAGAGAGTCAGATATATAGATATATGGAGAGAGAGAGAGAGAGAGAGAGAGAGAGAGAGAGAGAGGGAGGGAGAGAGAGATGGGGAGTGTG
>NW_007486912.1:0-288 GCF_000475195.1 Diaphorina citri
CCACTACTATTATTGTGGTCAAAATCTCAAATTATATTGAGAATAAAATTCCATATCTCGGCTGGGATTGAACCCACGCCCTTCTGTTTACCAGACGAGCGCCTTGACCACTACACCACCGAGGCAGGTACACGCAAACATAGGACTCAAGTAACGGCAGGTAACATTTGTCACAATAGGTAATTATTTAATTGAAAACTCAAGATATTGGCGCCAGCCTAGTTAGGTTAGTTGGTATTGTGTCTGCCTTGTAAGCGCTAGGCCGCGGGTTCGATTCCCGCCCGGGGC
>NW_007486913.1:0-288 GCF_000475195.1 Diaphorina citri
TTCCTCAAAAGTGGATAGCTGGATAGATATATAGGTACTAGGTAGGTATCATTTTTATAACTGTCTTACTGCTCAACCCACCTTAATATTGGAATGGATCTTGATTTTATAATACTTAAATGGTATTGGCGTATATTGCCAAGATGATAATCATGTTGTGATTATTCTCATATTCAAGTAAATTAAATTATTTACGTTACGTATGGAAATATACCATTATATTTATTTTAATTTAACATAAAAACGTGCTCACAATATCGAGTATGTTATTTTTTTCAGGGCATCATT
>NW_007486914.1:0-288 GCF_000475195.1 Diaphorina citri
TCGGGACTTTAATTGGGCTTTGAAAATGTTTTCTTTTAATTATCCGTAATTACTTTGAAATTGTACCTTTTTTTTGCTATGAAATGTGAAATCAGAGAGAATTTGTTCGAAAAAAAGAAGGAAAATTAGAAACGTAGGAGTAGACAGGGAATAAACAGGGAGAGGTTGGGGAATTCATCCAAACTTCCCTGTGGATAATGGGAACACTGAGTGATTTGGAAATTGCTTTTTTTCTCTCCGGTAATTGCTTTCGAAAATTAAAAGTGTATTGTTTGTACTAATTGTTAC
>NW_007486915.1:0-288 GCF_000475195.1 Diaphorina citri
CAAACCGGGGCATTGAATTCCGAAGCCTACCGTTCATGCTAAAATGGAGGAAAGGTCAAGTTGTTTACAATCCAAAGCACACCACACAATGTCAAGTTGTATTCATGTCGGAATGTATTCACTTACTGACTGACACATGTCGTTATGTCGTTCCTCTATAGTTCAGTGCAATATGGTAATGAACTTGTAGGTTAATATTCATGATGATTATGGTGATTCTGTCGGTTCTGCTGCTTCAAAGACACTACGCAGCATCATTAGTGTCATAAGAACAAAATATTAGCGGAA
>NW_007486916.1:0-288 GCF_000475195.1 Diaphorina citri
CCTTGGGTTGTGTGTGCAGTTTTATGGCCGTTTGCTCCCCGTATTGTTTCGCGGAGTGCTACTGTTACGTCGTTCCCATTCAAGGTTGTTTTCTTTGCTTTTTATTGCCTCACACACTTCTGAAGGAGTTCCCTAATAGGTTTTAAGTGGAGGGACGGGCGTAAAACGCTTACAGGATCGAAGATACCAGTGTATAATATAACAGGAACAGTTGAAAGGTTGAAATGGAAACTGATACCAATAAAATTGCAGTTTCGTGGAATACAATCTAGAATATTCTATAAGAAT
>NW_007486917.1:0-288 GCF_000475195.1 Diaphorina citri
CAGTACTGATAATTCCAATACTTGAAGATCATAATGACTGCTACTCAACAACTCAGCGTGGAGTGTGAGTCTAAGCCTCGCACCTCGCTTGGCAAAAATTAATACAACTTGACCATAAACCGCAGCGAAAATGGATACAACTTGTCACACAGAAAGGCATAGCAATAGCTACAGTAAAGCCCCTAACTAGTCAATGCAATGGCCCTTTTTACTGGGAACTTGGCCAAGGCGAAGCAAGGTGCACCGAATCACCAATGCATGTAGAGTGTAGACGTGCTAAAAATCTAA
>NW_007486918.1:0-288 GCF_000475195.1 Diaphorina citri
AGAAATCCTGGGTTCACTCGCTCGTAGGAGTTTTCCCGTAACACTTTATATGATTGCGCCGCTCTTACAAGTCGTCTGTCAACGACTTGTCCTGTGTCCGAAGTCTGTAGCCAAATTGTGGCCAAATTAATTGCTCTGAAGCTACACAAACATCACGCAAGAAAAGATCTCTCTGTTCCAAGTTTTGACAAATAAAGTACTAAGTTTCCAAAGTTTTTTTCCCATACATAAGTTCTTTTCATTTTCCTAAGCTAAGCAAGATAAGTATAAAGTTGGTCCGTAAAGCCG
>NW_007486919.1:0-288 GCF_000475195.1 Diaphorina citri
CTTACAGTTTCACTATAGTTACTTAGGCACAGGAACCTAAACTTCAAGTTTACGAAAAAGTACTTACTTAAGTACCCTTGAGTACCTACACGAGTATAGGTAGTAAATTAACTTGATTTAGGTGTGGCAGGTACTTTAAATGATGGGATGTCTACTAAAGATAGGTGGTGTCTTATAGAACATTGATTTATGGTTAAATACCTTGACTTGCACTTTATTTCTTTCCAATTTTAGCATTGGTATCATGTACCGAATCACCGCCCAAGTTCAGTCCCAACTACATTGTGA
>NW_007486920.1:0-288 GCF_000475195.1 Diaphorina citri
CATGATGGAGAGAAGAAAGCTGTACAAAAACAACACTGATGATGATGGGAAAAGACAATACAAAGAATTACAAAGAGAAATTCAAAGAAAGTGTAGAAAAGCAAGAGATGAATGGATTAATAATGAATGTGAGGAAGCTGAACAACTTGAGAGAAGGAATCCTACAAAATTTCACCAAAAAGTCAAAAGTCTAATATGGAAGAACAATAAAGTGTCTTATAGCCTCCTGGATTCGAATGGAGTAGAATTATTTGATGAAAGCGATATGTTAAAGAGATGGAATGAATA
>NW_007486921.1:0-288 GCF_000475195.1 Diaphorina citri
TTGACCAAGTGTACCTGTAAGGTCTACCTTATAGTGAGTGGCTGGCCTATGTTGCTCCGACGCGACAGAATGCATGGGCCATGGTTCTACCAGGGCACTTTGTTTCCACAAGAGCTCAGTTACTGCGTCCATTTAACAGCTATTCGTCCTTTGGAGCAGTTGCCCCTACACCTAAGCCTCAGAGTGGGCTTCTAGTGTATGGAGTTAAGCATTTTAACAGTTGTAGTAACGAATGATAATCCTGAGAGTCATCCATATTTCATCCCATTCTTTTCTATCCCTCAGGTT
>NW_007486922.1:0-288 GCF_000475195.1 Diaphorina citri
TTTCGAATTTCCCGCCAACTTTACACGCTCATGAAGGCTTAATGGCCTATCTCAGCCCGGTACAAAAAAAAAAAAAAAAGATAATATCTGTTTTGTAGGAACATCGCCACAACTGCCTCAAGGCATTTCACCTTTGAATAATATTTTAAATATGACAAAGGAAACTTTTTATTAGTAAGGTGACAAAAAGAGAAACAAACCCTCCCAAGAAAAAAAAAAAAATTACGATAAAAATAAGTTTATTTACGCTCTTAATCTATGAATTTCCTTACAATAAAAGAACCTTCT
>NW_007486923.1:0-288 GCF_000475195.1 Diaphorina citri
TAAAAGGAAGCTTGTACGAGAACAATGTACGAAAGTTCTTACAGAGATGTGCAATGTATGCATATTGTAGGGCGGAAGGAACATATTTTTACGTGAAGGTATATATTTTGTTAGGTACCTACCTACACATAATTATGTAGGTAGTTAGGTACATAGAAAATATCCAATATCATTCTGTGTAGACGTTGTATTGTAAATGGGGTACCGACCTTCAAAGTTTTCCACGTCTAATGCATGTTAGAGTCAGCTCCCATGGCGTAGTGGTCACTGCACTCGCCTTGCACGCGG
>NW_007486924.1:0-288 GCF_000475195.1 Diaphorina citri
CCTAAGTCTCTAGTGCTCTAGGTTTTGTGATGTACATATCTAGGTATGTACTTAGGTTCAGAGAAGTATTGAATATTATTTAATATTTTGATGTATGTGTTCGTATGAACAATTTGTATTTACCTTCCTAAGGACGAAAAGACAATAGGTACAAGTACATTCAAAACAGACGAGTTCATAAAGAATTGAGTATAGGCAGTCATTTTTAAGTAACTACAAGATGCAGGATGGGTGCACATTGCACTCGTATGCTTGCTTTCATTAATGTGTATTCATGCTTATCCGAGA
>NW_007486925.1:0-288 GCF_000475195.1 Diaphorina citri
GATCACATTTTCACAAACTTCGTTCAGCAAGTCGTGTCAGTTTTTGGTTTGACTGTAAAACTGGAAAGAAATCATGACATCTACATAATTATGAGGCAGATGTGTTCCAACAATAAGTAGAACTCATCAGTCTCATCACTTGTTGCAGAACTCATAACACATAACAGTACATCAGGTACACAATATGTATCATTTCACCATATTTATGTATATCACCTCACCATATGTGTGACAATTGTGACAATCAATCAGTACATATAAATATAACAGTCAATGGAAATCAACTGT
>NW_007486926.1:0-288 GCF_000475195.1 Diaphorina citri
TGTCTCGAACTGTAGACCAGAGAATCCAGAGATTGTTTGGAAATTTATAATGACGAGAGATTGGGAGGTTTGGACATTTGTTATAATAATTTTTCGGTATTTGATCTAATTACTTCAGAATATTTCATAGAAATAATAATTGGAATAGCTAATCATATGCGTACGATTCCAAGTACAGATTCCGGGCAAAGGATATTCATGTCAAACAGATGGGAGTTAAGAAGTGAACGTTCGATGTTTCCAAAATGGACTGTCCATTTCCTTTTTATTCTGGATTACATATTTGCT
>NW_007486927.1:0-288 GCF_000475195.1 Diaphorina citri
ATATCTCGCGGAACCCTTGCCGTCAGCTCGCGGAACCCCTAGGTTCCGCGGAACACCAATTAAGAAACACTGGCTTAGCGGATCCTCAATTTCTCAGTCAGATTTCTTGCCTCGGTTTTCAATCGCTTTCTTGACTTTCATTTCTTTCATGAGCTCTCCGATTTTGTCCTGATCAGATTCGTCTTTTTCTATTACCTTCATTAAATTTGGTCCAGTGTTATATTTCTAAATCTTGAACATAAGCTGTCCATATTTAGGTATTTGCACTTTTCAATATTTTCTGAAAAT
>NW_007486928.1:0-288 GCF_000475195.1 Diaphorina citri
CCTCGAACCCACCGGGAATCGAACCCGGGACTTCCAGCGTGCAAGCTGCCTAGTGTGATACCCATTCGGCCACCGTGACTAGTGACCACTAGCCATTAAGCTGGAAAGAACCATCCGTAAGGGGAATTGTCTTATGGACGGTTCGTTTTTGCTGAATGCTGTCCAATAATAGTAGTGCTCGAATATAGGGGCACTGTTGCTGTCCAATAATGGTGGGGGCACGGTTGGTCCAGTGGTAACGCGCTTGCTTGCCATGCAGAAGGTCCCGGGTTCGAATCCCACCATCGA
>NW_007486929.1:0-288 GCF_000475195.1 Diaphorina citri
CTGGGTATTTTGAGTATAGGGTCTTCTCTTTTTAGCCCGTCCTTCCTTTATTATTACGATAGTAATAAAAAGGTATAAATATGGGACGGGCTATTGTATTCGCTTCGGTGTCGTAAGAAATTTATTTAGTTCAATTTATTTAGTTTCCATTTATTATTTTTCAATATAACACTCAGAACATACTGAATTTTTATAAATGGTAAGTATAGACTAACCGTATAAACAGAGCTTGTGCAACGGATGGGGGAATTTTTTTTTTTTTTTTTTTTTTTTTTTAAAGGGGTTTGA
>NW_007486930.1:0-288 GCF_000475195.1 Diaphorina citri
CAAATTGTTTCACGTTTTAAATTATTTTCCCCGCTTTTGATATGGTGGACTTTGTGAAATTTGACCTCTCTCTCTCTCTCATTTATTCCCTCTGTATCTCTCTCTCCCTCCCTCTCCCTCACTCACTCTCCCTCTCTCTCTCTCTCTATCTTTCATATCTCTTCTTTCTCTCTTTTTGAAACTAATCCTCTTTCTCTCTCTCTCTCTCTCTCTCTCCTTTTCTCCCAGTCTCCATTTTTATCGCTCTCTTATCTTTTCCTCTCTCTCTCTCTCTTATCTATCCTTATT
>NW_007486931.1:0-288 GCF_000475195.1 Diaphorina citri
GTAGGTATCATCATCATTAGAACCTACAATACTCTCAGTCTCTCACACTCACAAATCACTCGTCTTTAATGACAATGTGCAAGATTCACAATATTTTCTACGTCTGTGTAATTGTTTGACCTGGGAACGATTTTATGAATCCTGTTAAATCGCATGTTGAAGGAAGCTAAACCGTTATCTATGAAATCAACCCACACCTTGTTTATTTTCTTAGGCTATCAGAATCAGCAGATCATTGCTTTATGTCGCCATCTAGATGTCAACCTCAGATAAAAATTATAATAAAAG
>NW_007486932.1:0-288 GCF_000475195.1 Diaphorina citri
TAGATCAAAATATTTGAACAACACTTGAAAATTGCGTGCTTGTTTCTCATTGGTTGATTTTTGAACTTAACGGAAGTTGAAATATAGCACTTGAAAAATTCTAATTTCATCGCAATATGAATCATACTGTTGTGTCATATGAAGGAGTGCTGGAATCGCTGGTAAAGCCTAATGGTTTTCCAATGTGAGATGTGAGTTAACAGAAAACAGATTCCCCATTTCATAAGATAAGATATGGAAGGCTTGAGTTGTTCTTGCGTCACTGATTTAGCGGAGCCAAACTTGAGA
>NW_007486933.1:0-288 GCF_000475195.1 Diaphorina citri
GAAGGTTGAGGGGACGCCTGTTTAGGCGTGGGCTTGGCCTGCTGCTGCTGGAATTTCAGCTTGAATTGTTGCTGCAAAAGAAAGGAGAAAGACATTGGTCTGGTTAGCTTTTAGGATGAGGGAACCGCGCCTACCTTGTAGATAGTTTGTTGTAGCGGCTTCAGCTGTAAACGAATGGTGATAGCAGAATGAAGAGAAGATATCTTTCTGTATCTCGGTGGTGTAGTGGTCAAGGCGCTCGCCTGGTAAACAGGAGGGCGTGGGTTCAATCCCAGCCGAGGTATGGAA
>NW_007486934.1:0-288 GCF_000475195.1 Diaphorina citri
CAATCAGAGTGCGTTTCGATAATGGCTGGCGGGAAGACTTATTTTTCAAATTTCGATTTTGATTTTCTCCCGCTGAGGTACATACAGCACGAAAAGCTGACATCATCATCATATCGTAAAAAAATAAAAAAAATATTTTTGGACTGTGTGAAAGAAAATGAATATGAAAACATAATTTATTTAGTGACTTGGAAAAAATCTTCGTTCTCTATTTTGTGCGTTTCAAAATTCGAAAATTTCAAACGAAGATTTCTCCACTTAGGAAGCCTCAAATGAAATTTTAAGCAT
>NW_007486935.1:0-288 GCF_000475195.1 Diaphorina citri
GTTTTGCTATTTCTCTTGATATTGACTGATAACGGTGATAACTAGACAGGAAGCAATTGAAGCATGAATGTGGGGTTACCCGTTACTGTGTTGTATTGTAGTTTTACTATCGTTTCAAAAAATGCTTTGAAATGTTAATGGATCTCCGAATGTTTCTCTCTAATAGAGTTTCCATTTCTTGAATAATGGGACAAAAGGATCGTTTTCCACAAGACAGACTTTTCTGAGTGGTCTAATGTTAAAACCTTCTTATTTTGCGGTCCGGAGTAAGAAGCTTATTGAGGAAAT
>NW_007486936.1:0-288 GCF_000475195.1 Diaphorina citri
CCAGGGGCTCATTCCTGAAAGAGTGCTGCAGTTTGAAAGTTTCAAGTGAATTCAATGAATGGGATTTGTCGCAAAGTCTTAAAATAAGTGTCGCATTCACTTGTAAATGTCAACTCTTTTATGAAAATTGGGCCCAAACAAATTGATTCTTTTTTTTCTCTTTCGTCTTCTTCTTCATTCTCCTCCTTTTTCTCCTCCTCTTCCTCCTTGTCTTCTTCTTCTTTTTCTTTTTCCCCTTCTTCCAGTGTTGTTTTGGTCACGCTACTGGGTCATTACGTAAAACATAAT
>NW_007486937.1:0-288 GCF_000475195.1 Diaphorina citri
GCGATACACTGGCTATCGAGTTGCGAGCGGCACACGACGTGTACCGCTACTACACGTAAACTCCCCCCCCCCTCGTCCTAAGTTGTTCCATTATATCAAAAGTTCAATAGAGCACCTCTTTATTGATATAATTTTTATAGATAAATTTTATTGCAATTTAAGAAAATTAAAAGGTAAAAGAAGAAAAGGAAGAAAAAAAATAATAAGATTTCCCCTTGTTACAGTTCCCTCTATCAAACCATTACGAAAAAAAAAACTCCGATTGCAATCTTGGGCCATAAAAAGGCT
>NW_007486938.1:0-288 GCF_000475195.1 Diaphorina citri
CAGGTATGTACGCGATGCAAATGAGAGAGCTCGGTTGGTCCAGTGGTAAAGCGTATAGTTGCCATGCCGAAGGTCCCGGGTTCGATTCCCAGAGTTGGAAAAAAAGGTACTCGTATTTCTATTATAAGATATGGTTCAACGGATTACCCAAGAAAAAAAAACACAAAATAAAAACACAAAAAATTCTGTCACCTTTGCAAATTTGGCACTTGTACCTCAAATATCGATAATTCCTTCTTTTTGATAAATTTCAAAACTTTTGGAGACAAACAAATTTCCTTACTAGTT
>NW_007486939.1:0-288 GCF_000475195.1 Diaphorina citri
CCGATCTTCTTCATCGATTATTTAGTTTGAGAGTACAATAAGGAGAAGAGAAGAAGAAGAGAAAGGAAAAGAAAAAGAACAAGAATAAGAAGGAGAAAAAGAAAAAGAGCAAGAAGAAGAAGAAGAAGAAGAAAAAGAACAAGAAGAAGAAGAAGAAAAAGAGCAAGAAGAAGAAGTGGAAGAACCGTCTATAATATAAGTGCAACCTTGGCTCTATACGCTTGTGGTAGACCGAGGCAGGGCAGTATAAAATAGATCTTTTCATAAGTTTAGGGTGACGACCCCCCA
>NW_007486940.1:0-288 GCF_000475195.1 Diaphorina citri
CCTACTCTTGGGAAGGGGATTCTACTCTGGAGAAGGGAATTCTACTCTTGGGAAGGGAATTATACTCTGGAGAACGGAATCCTACTTTTGGTAAAAGAATTCTACTCTTGGGAAGGGGATTCTACTCTGGAAAAGGGAATCCTACTCTTGGGAATGGAATTCTACTCTTGGGAAGGGAATTCTACTCTGGAAAAGGGAATTCTACTCTGGAAAAGGGAATCCTACACTTGGGAAGGGAATTCTACTCTGGAGAAGGGAATTCTAAAAGGTACATCCACACTGCTAATC
>NW_007486941.1:0-288 GCF_000475195.1 Diaphorina citri
GTCCTAAGAGTGATTTTAATAATGCTTATTTATACTGGTCGAGAAGGACTCAAAAGTTCCTTTACGCCAGCAGTAGGTCACTTCTGGTATTGTGGTCAAGCTCTCAAGCAATGTTGATGAATTCCCAAATCTTGGCTAGATTTGAACGAACACCCCCCCGATTACCTACGGTACCAGGCGAGCGTCTTGGCCACTACACCACTAAGACATTATAACATCCATGACAATCAACCATATCAAAATTTTGTAGATTGCAGCTTGTGCCTATCTTGGAATAAACATTTTTTA
>NW_007486942.1:0-288 GCF_000475195.1 Diaphorina citri
ATAGAGTTACTAAAGCCTAAAAAATAATAAGATATTTTACTATGCAAAATTTTTGGGATTGGCAAAGGACTTTTGAGATTGAGTAATACAAAACCCTGGAATCCCTGGATATTAACAAAATTACAAAGCCCTGAACTTTCAAAAGCTTTATGCCGAGGCTATTCTATTTAGGTACTTGGTTTTATTGTTTTCGTTTCTGTTCAATTAAGTTTCTTCAGATTGTTGTTCAGCTCTTGTGTGTTTTCTGCTAGATTTTTTTTTCTCTCTGTGTAAATTTCTGCTAGTTTT
>NW_007486943.1:0-288 GCF_000475195.1 Diaphorina citri
AATTCAAAACATAATGAAGAGGCTTGGCCCTATTAGGAGCATGTTGTGACTGATCTTCATGTAAGTTATTAGTAATAAATGTGTTCTCTCTGAGTTTCTGTAATCAAGAGCTTAGACAATGACTGTAAGTTTATGAAAAGTTCATTTAAGCTTTGAATGTATGTACCTACCTACCTACCGTCATCGTCAAAGGTTAGTGGATTACTGAACCTAGGTGACTTGACTCGTATTTCTCACTTCCTAAAATATTGTTAACTAAGAGTAACAATATATTCTTTTAAATTTATC
>NW_007486944.1:0-288 GCF_000475195.1 Diaphorina citri
TATATAGGCAAAACGACACACTTTTCATTCATAATATAGATTTCATTCATCAAACGGAGAATGTCCAATTGAAGCGGTAATTGAGCATTGCTTACGCGCTATTCTAGGAGACCCAAGGCGCGACATGGGTCAGAAACTGCCATAACACTCCCTCACTTGGCAAAGGAGCGTTTCACCGAATAACGCGATTCAGATGGAGATTGTGTGAAGTTCTCACACGCAGTCACCCTGTACGAGACTATAAGGTTAGCATAGCTCGCTGCTATAGCGTTCAACTCGAGTTGAGAA
>NW_007486945.1:0-288 GCF_000475195.1 Diaphorina citri
CTTCTTCTTCTTCTTCTTCTTCTTCTTCTTCTTCTTCTTCTTCTTCTTCTTCTTCTTCTCCTCCTCCTTCTTCTTCTTATTCTTCTCCTTCTTCTTCTCCTCCTTCTTCTCCTTCTTCTTCTTCCTCTTCTTCATAGCGCTTTGAAGTTTCTTGGAACTGGCCCCTGATCCTCAGAAAGCTATCGAAATCTATTAATCTATCCTCCCTAATCCCTAACACCCAGATGTACATTTAAAACCCTGCATGGAGTCCCGGGACAATTTTAGTGAGGGAATTTTTTTACCCCC
>NW_007486946.1:0-288 GCF_000475195.1 Diaphorina citri
CATGATAGAGTTGAAAAACTTCCTAAACTTTCTGGTGTTCTCACAAATAATTGACGATGTTGTTCATCCAGAGTAAGTATATCAATTGAAAATGGACTCAATTGCAAATAATAATTAAAGTATTAAATAACTCATTTACAATATCAACCCACTTGAAGCTATAACCTTACTGTATTTCTACGTAGTTCAGGAATGAAGAGGGTCGAAACAGAAGTCCAGTTGAGAATGAAGATGTAAATATACTCGTAATATACAAACCTACCCCATAGGAAGTTATTTTTTTACGAG
>NW_007486947.1:0-288 GCF_000475195.1 Diaphorina citri
GGGATTTATTTAAATATACTATCCAGGGTAGGGAAATACGACTTATAATTATAGCAAAAGAATTATTATATTCATTATCATTATGAAACAGCAAAATTATGTAGGTGGTACCTACCCGCAAGCTTAAAATGCCACTCTGATTCCGCCCCTGTTGGTTTTTCTGTTAATTAATAATAGGTGCCTATACTTTGTAAATATTATGGTGATATCTAGAAAACATTTGGCCATACTCGGGGTCAGGACAGACTCAAAGTTCCACGGGAATAAAATTGGACACGCTTTGATAAA
>NW_007486948.1:0-288 GCF_000475195.1 Diaphorina citri
ACTGTCACACAAGTTGAGAGTTGAGAGCAACACTTTTGGGAAACAAAAATTTAGGTCGTTACATCGTAAATTTTAGTTTCCAGACTAGATAGGTACAGGGATTTAACGTCACTCTTTTAAAAAAACAGGTCTTCTCGTGACGGGGGTTTCACCCACCATGCGGCGACAAGCTACGGGCCTCCTCAATTTAACCTCACCCAGCCTGAGTGAAGGCTGGAGCCGGGAACCCAGCAGCACTGGAATTCCCCAGATGGTCATACATCCAGATACTAACCACGCACAACGTTG
>NW_007486949.1:0-288 GCF_000475195.1 Diaphorina citri
TATCTTTTGTGTGTAACCAAACTAACCAAACTTTCGTTGTTTATTTATTTTTACCCTTCTAAATAATGGAAAACGGTAGTAGTTGGAGAGTGATAGTGAGCGAGGAGTCCGATTCCGATAAATACATATTTATTTTTATATCACCTGATTTCGTTTTGACTTATTTATTTTTATTTCAAGATTTTATTGCATTCAACGTGTTCTAGAACATTGAACCTAATTAGCTGGGAAGGTAGCGCGTTTACCGAGTAAGTGCTAGGCCGCGGTTTCGATTCTCGACAGGAGCGA
>NW_007486950.1:0-288 GCF_000475195.1 Diaphorina citri
CCAGAAGGAGCTGATTGAGCTTCAAAATGATACAAATTTAAAAGAATCTTACAGAGATACAGAGCTAGAACTTTTTGGACCGCCAAAGCTGTAAACTACACGATAATAAGGAGAGCGGCGCTTAGACACCTGATGCTGTTCAGTACCACTTCTCTGAGCGAAAGAGGATTTTCAACGTTATTGATTATTAAAACATTAAAACAAAACACGGAAACAAACTGGATCGCTAGCGATGACATGCGCCTCGCGTTAGCCAACACAATTAAACCACGCATATCACAATTGGTA
>NW_007486951.1:0-288 GCF_000475195.1 Diaphorina citri
CAATATATATAACATGTGTGTGTAAAATAAATAAAAAAAGTAAAAAGGGTTCCTCTGTTTCTTTCCACAACACTGTAATATATTCCACTTTGTAGGTTTGATGTGGGGGTGGTTGTTGGGAAGGTTTGATGTGGGGTAGTTGTTGGGAATAGTTTTGCTGTTTCCAGTTTTAGGGCTGATTTATGAAATAGTAGGTACTTATTATGCTGAAGATACCTACCAAGAATACCTTTTGTCTAAATGTGTACCTTTCGTATACCGTTTTTTATTGCTTGATTGTTGACTCTC
>NW_007486952.1:0-288 GCF_000475195.1 Diaphorina citri
CGAATTTCTTCACTCCCTTTTCACTTCTTCACAAGAGGAAGCACTGACGCACGACTTCAGCACACAGAGTGAGAAGTTTGAATCAAAATGAATCTTCATCTAATGAATAGCTAATTTGATGAAATAAACATACACAGGGAACTCTATTCTATTCTGAACTTCAAAAATCTAGATCCAGGGGTTCTCAACTTGGAAGTAATTGAATGGCTAGGAGGCAGAGCGGACCAAGTCCAAAAATCGACTTTTTTTAACTTCACTTTTTTTAAGAGGTTTGACAGAGGGAACTGT
>NW_007486953.1:0-288 GCF_000475195.1 Diaphorina citri
CTGCATGTTCGGAAAAAGTAAAGTTGAACAAATGTTCATAGTGGTAACAGTGATGTTCACGTGTTGGATAGAGTCATAAACAAAAAGCACAGTGCAAAGTGTAGGTTGTTTACAGTGAAAAGTGTAGGTTGTGCTTGTGTGTAATAATAAAGCACAGTGCAACGCTGAAAAGTGTACATTAGTAAAGCACAAACACAGTGTAAACTATACGTGGAATCAGTTAGTAAAACACAGTGAGGTGGAATCAGTTAGTAAAACACAGTGAGGTGGAATCCACAGAAGACAGTC
>NW_007486954.1:0-288 GCF_000475195.1 Diaphorina citri
ACAGTGTCCTGCGAGGGTGGAACCTTTATCCAAGTCTCGCCCAAAGACAACCACACTCAAGAGCACTCGGTCAACCAACCTCAGTAGTTAACGCGTTGGACTTTGGATCTCGAAGCTTTTGGTTCGAGTCTAAGTCACAAAATTTATCTAGATGTAATACCTACTTGGGGAGCGACATTTGTGACAAGCGTTTAAGTGCTTTAAACAATAATATTGTTAGAAATAAAAATAAATTATTAAAAATAAATCATAAAAATAAATTATTTATTAATAATCTCTCCACTCGGT
>NW_007486955.1:0-288 GCF_000475195.1 Diaphorina citri
CCACTGGACCAACCGTGCCCCATTGCTTACAAAGCCAGAAGCGTTAGGTCTGCCCAGGCCGAAGAGTTAAGTAAGCGGTACCCTTCAAGCTTACTAGGCTTACTAGGCTAGCTTGAGCATAACACAAAACTAATGCCTAATCTTTGATTGTTCGATAAAAATGAAATCAAAGGCCGAGGCTTAGGGGGCACAGTTGGTTCAGTGGTAACTTGCTTGCTTGCCATGCAGAAGGTCCCGGGTTCGAATCCCACCATCGACAAAAATTTGTACTCGTTTTTCGATTGCAAA
>NW_007486956.1:0-288 GCF_000475195.1 Diaphorina citri
TTGTTTCACTATAACTCTCGAAAGGTCTGTCGTATTTCAATGAAGTTAGATGCACACGTTCAACTTTTTGAAGGGAATTTTTTCGTTCAGTTTTGGGCTCGCTTGTGTTTATGGAGAATTGGAGATGCCCTTAGAGGCCCCTTTTTCCAAGTGAGTTCTACAGTTCAATATAACTTGTTTTGTTTATGTAGTTAACATCGACATAGGTTAGGTACGGATAGGTTATAGGAATCAATAAAAGTCACTATTCTGTTACATCAGCTTAGATTATCTCTTCCCCAGACTTCT
>NW_007486957.1:0-288 GCF_000475195.1 Diaphorina citri
TTGGGGCCCTCTTAGTTCCCGGAGCGGCCGGAGCTCCTCCGGGCCGCAGGGGTGGGAAATATGAATATAGAACTGAGGTGTTTTTGTTGTTGTTACTTTTTTAAACACTATATATATACCTAGGTGCCCTTGGAAAATCAGGCCTGTTTTGTAGGTAGGTACAACATAGTTTATACCTTCAACTTGATAACTCAGTTATCTCCGTTACAGATAAATGAGGCACTAAGAGGCAGAGTGGACTAAGTGAAAAAAACCCGTTTTGAGAAAAATGGAGTCAAAGTTCAAGAG
>NW_007486958.1:0-288 GCF_000475195.1 Diaphorina citri
CATGCTATTAATTATGCAAGTCTTTAGACTCTTAAAGAGACAAGTTGAATAAGTGGCGTTATGCAGGTAGCATGAGCTTTTCTTTTCCCTGTTTAATACAGTGTGTTCCAACGGCCTGGGGGACTTTAAACAGGGAGGAACGAGGATACCACCCTGGAATTTCCCTTGCTAAATAAATAGCGAAAGTTGAATGCGAAGGGCATCCACTCGTAAAATTTGCAGTCAAAACCAAATGTCAGCCTAAAAGCAATCACCCCTTTTATTCGCCTTTTTCCGTGTGCAGACGGG
>NW_007486959.1:0-288 GCF_000475195.1 Diaphorina citri
CCTGCCTGAGACCCCGAGCTATCTTATGCTGGCTGGTAAGTGAACCTATAAGGCCGATAATGAAAAGCCAAATAAGTGGAAACGCCTAGTGGAAGGTAACTACTAGGCGAGGTTAACGCCGCGCCGGGAGCGTTCTCAACGGCTTAAAACCCATAGAGCTCGATTGTTGTGGTAAAATTCTTGAATAAATGAGGATAAAATTCCATGCATAGACTGGTATCCTGTTCAAAAGGCGAGCATCTTGACCACTAAGCCAAGCACCAAGGTAACCCAAAATGTAGGTACTTC
>NW_007486960.1:0-288 GCF_000475195.1 Diaphorina citri
TTTTTTTTTTTTTTTTTTTAATTTATTTTTCAAAGAGGTTTGACAGAGGGAACTGTAACTGCTATGGTCCTATCGTCCCGAAATCGAAGAGAGAAGGGAGACAGGATAGCAGAAAGCCAGCCGTTCCGAGAACGAACCTTATCCGTTCAGGATAAAACCCGCCTCGGGCGGAAATCTAATCCACGGCCTAGCGCTTACAAGGCAGACGCACTACCAACCAAGCTATCTAGGCCTTAGGGAACCCTTAGGGGTCATTAATGTGTGATGGGTTCCAAGGGGGGGGGGGGG
>NW_007486961.1:0-288 GCF_000475195.1 Diaphorina citri
GTCAAGGTCATTGGAGTAGGAAGAGTCCCTCCTGATGCTAAGAGAGGGAAGATAGGGAATCTCAAGGTTATTTGAGTAAAAAAGGAAGATAGGGACTCTGAAGGTCATTTGAGCAGAAAGAGACCCTCCTGGTGCTGGGAAAAGGTTGAAAAAGGAAGATAGGGACTCTGAAGGTCATTTGAGGAAAGAGACCCTTCTGGTGCTGGGAAAAGGTTGAAAAAGGAAGATAGGGATTCTGAAGGTCATTTGAGTGGTAAGAGACCCTAATGGTGCTGGGAAAAGGTTGAA
>NW_007486962.1:0-288 GCF_000475195.1 Diaphorina citri
GGGGCCAAAATTTACCTCATTAGGTACATGGCTGGAACTGGTGCCAAAAGACGCGGAATGGTCTCCTGGTTCCAAATACATATACCCAACTAAGACGGTTTTCCGGGGGCTTTCCTCAACTAAGACGGCCTTTTTTGAAAAAAGGTCAAATTTTACCTCATAAGGTACATGGCTGAAATTGAAATATTGCAAGGGTAATATTGCAAGGGTTTTTGGAAATATTGCAAGGGTAAAAAGAAACTCGATAAAAAACAAACAATAATACATGACGGGCAACAAATATCAGAC
>NW_007486963.1:0-288 GCF_000475195.1 Diaphorina citri
GATGCAAAATTCTTATCCGGCTGCCTTAAAGTGACTGATAAGAAACACCGATCCTATTTAAATAGAGGGAAAAAGGATTTTATCTGTGTTATGATAATCACATACATATTATCGTCCTCCTGTTATATTCAATACTCTTCAAATACTCGTGGCTGGACTCGAACCCACGTCTCCTGATTCGAAGTCCAACGCATTAACCACTAGGCTCCAGAGACGTACATTAAATAGGAAAAGACTAGGAAGAAGTTTTTTTCTTTTCTTCTTCTTTCTTTCTTTTTGAAGACGGAG
>NW_007486964.1:0-288 GCF_000475195.1 Diaphorina citri
CATGGCAATTAAATCTACTTTATTGATTTTTATGTATCATACGGCCAAGTAATTTAACCTCTTCGGAACCAAGGAAAGGGAATGAATGCATTTGGTTGCTTATATTGAGTAGGTACTTACCTACCTAAAATATTATTGCGTTCCGGAAAGGAGAAGCTTTGACTTAACGACTTACTTTACTTATTTACTCACTTACTCAACCTCTCTACCTCTTGATTTTCTCATAGAGACACACCTCAATCGTCTGTGATTTTGCAATAAAAGAAAGAAGGAAAATCAACTTTATGT
>NW_007486965.1:0-288 GCF_000475195.1 Diaphorina citri
TTTTTTTTTTATTATATTAATATCTTCATCATCATTATCAGCATCGTTTTCACGTTGATAAATTTTCATCGGAGAAAAGTACAAGAGAGAGGGGGAGGAAGAGGGAGGGAGAGAGAGAGGGGGGAGGGGAGGGAGGAAGAGAGAGAGATCCCATTAAAGAAAGATGGAGAAGAAGACATAGTTAGTTACACCACTTTCTCTCTCTCTCTTTCTCTAAGCAGCCTTTCCTTTCTCACTCAATTTTCTGCGTTTTTAACCATCTCATCGCATCTTTTCACAAAAAGTGAC
>NW_007486966.1:0-288 GCF_000475195.1 Diaphorina citri
CCTTTTACCGAGTTCAGACGGGGTCGGCGTTTTTCGTCAGCCTCTCAATCAGCCCGAACTAGGGTCATTGCTTTGGGCTGACATTTGGTTTTGGCTACAAATATCACGAGTGGATGCCCTTCGCACTCAACCTTTGCTATTCCTTTAGCAAAGGGAAATTCAGGCTGGTTTACTCCCTGTTTAAAGTCCCCCAACCAGACTTATCCTACCCCTCCAATAAATAATAATTTCTCCTCGGGCCACAGGAAGCTGGGGGCAGTGCTGGGGACGCCAAATCCACCGAGGACC
>NW_007486967.1:0-288 GCF_000475195.1 Diaphorina citri
AACTACAATTCAAATTTCAAGAGCGTTTCATGACTTTCTTCGAAGAGAGGCGGTAAAACCCCTCTGTAACCACAACCACACAATAATCATACACTGCCCTACACTCTGGGCACAATAATTTCTTTAGAAATCTCCCCCGTTTCAACGCATTGTACCACAATCATCTCATTTCTTTTGGGTTTGGGTAGAACCCTGGGGTTTCGGTAGAACCCTGTACAAAGGGGAAAAATCATTGATATCAGCAAAATCTGAACGGAACTTTAAATCTCTCTCGTTATACCTCATTAT
>NW_007486968.1:0-288 GCF_000475195.1 Diaphorina citri
GATCTTTGAAGTGTGGGATATTAGGCTTAAAGTTCTATGTTCACTGCATTTTGTTGTTCCAGTCTTTTTGGGTAGTACACATATTTTGCATCTAGTGAAATCTGATGGCACTTCACCTTTCTCATAAATGTCACAGGTCATCTTATATAAGCATTCTTTTGTTCCATCACCAACAGATTTTAGTAGTTCTGCAGATATTTCGTCTATCCCTGGGGCTTTCTTGTCTTTCAGTTTCATTAATGCCCATTCAAATTCACTCTTGAGAATATTATCACCTTCTCCTTCAAC
>NW_007486969.1:0-288 GCF_000475195.1 Diaphorina citri
ACTCGAACTTCGTTATATTAGTCGTCTAGACTCGAACTTCGTTATATTAGTCGTCTAGACTCGAACTTCGTTATATTAAGTCTTCAAATGTACTTCGGTCCTTTTTGGGTGCAACACATTTTCTATCGCGGAATTTCGTTAAGAACTAGTCCTAAACAGAATCTTATTGCTTTATTTCCATTATTCATCAAGATACACTGGTTTTAGTAAAATTCTCCCAATACTTTTCAATTAGAATCAAAAACTTTGAAGCTGATCTACATCTACTCCAAATTCGATCTTAATCTT
>NW_007486970.1:0-288 GCF_000475195.1 Diaphorina citri
GCTTCGAACTCTTGACGTTCGCGCGCCTCCCGGCACGCTTGATTCGACTGCATTTTTTTTTTTTTTTACTTTCCTTATCCTATCTATAGGAAGAAAAGTAATGTAATCGGGTGAAATTTTTGATTTTTTAGTGCCAAAACAAGTTTTGAGGTCCCTAGAGCCTAAATACAAAGTTCCAGCCATTGGTCTGTGTGTCTCTCTGTCCTTCTGCTGTCTGTAAACAAAATATCTCGAGAACGGTAAGAGCTAGAGACTTGAACTTTGGCATGCAGCTGTCAAATGTGACAA
>NW_007486971.1:0-288 GCF_000475195.1 Diaphorina citri
CTTCTTCTTTTTCTGATACTTAATTCCGCACTTGAAAATTTAGAAATGTTGAGGAATCAATGAGGAAAGACAAATAATCACCAAGGTTCCGATATTAAAATTGTTAACGAATAATTTGAATTTGCTAGAATGAATGATTGGTGACTGCTGGATCGGTTTAGGGTGATGAGAGGTTGTAGTTTTGTGGCTGATATGGCTGATTGATTGATTTTGGATGAATTTTCAATTATGAATTTCCAGTAGAGTGTTGAGTTAAGAGTAAGTGAGTGAGTGAGTGAGTTTTAGAAC
>NW_007486972.1:0-288 GCF_000475195.1 Diaphorina citri
TGGCAGAACTGTTTTCGTTGGAAAAGACAATTTCTAATAGGCAATTAGGAAGTAAAGGAGGTCTCTTATTTCATATTAATGAGGGCCCTGTTCACTGATTTCCCCTGTAACTTCCTTCCCCTATTTTCACTAAATCTAAATACGGAGATGGTTTAGGTTTCGTTGTTCAAGACAATTTCTAATAGGCAATCAGGAAATAGAGGAGGTCTCTATTTTCTCATTTCCATGGGTCCTGTTCCTCGAATTTCAGCATAGACTTCCCCTTTTTGGGGGCGGCGTTCTCCGATA
>NW_007486973.1:0-288 GCF_000475195.1 Diaphorina citri
CGTCCGTTTCACACGGCGCTTCGCCGGCAATCCAAGGTCTTTGTAAGACAGGTATGCTCATAGGTCGCGGGTTCGATTCCCGCCAGGGTAGGATTTTATCGTTATCCTGAGCGGAAATGGATGAAAGGCTTGCTTTCTCCTATCCTGTCTTCCTTCTCTCTTCGCTTTCGGGACGATAAGACCCTAGCAATCAAGATTCTTTCGTGTACCTACCCCCTAATTTGTTGGAAGCAAGGACCTTATTCTCCTAGATTAGGTAATTTTCCTTCCAAAATAACACCTGAGATG
>NW_007486974.1:0-288 GCF_000475195.1 Diaphorina citri
TAGGAGTGCAATTAAGACATTTTGAGGGGTCCATTATTTTATTTGAGGAATTTTGACATCCCTCAGTTTCATTATTTTAGCATCACCACCAATGTCAGTACTTTAGGCACCTTCACCAAAATTACCGGTGTCATTAGTTTTGGGATCCCCACTTCTCCATTAATTTTGGCATCTCCACCAATGTCAGTAGTTTTGGCATCTCCACCAATTTCAGTAGTTTTGGCATCTCCACCAATGTCAGTAGTTTTGGCATCTCCACCAATGTCAGTAATTTTGGCATCTCCACCA
>NW_007486975.1:0-288 GCF_000475195.1 Diaphorina citri
TGTAGGAACAATTCAAGTTTAAGGTAGGTACGTAATAGATACCTACAACTTTTTTCCTTGATTTTTTCAACTATTAAACTCTATTTCCTAATTATTATTCAAAGAGCAGGAAGGTACCAGGAGACAAATTCACAAACCCAATTTGTCCTTCACGAAAAAAGTCGACAGCGACAGGGCAGTGTATTAAAAAACCCATAAATCATATTCTATTATTATTGCTCGATAAAATAAATAACTAAAATATTCATACGAAACCAAGTCTACTAGACGAGGCTAAGAGAATCACAA
>NW_007486976.1:0-288 GCF_000475195.1 Diaphorina citri
CGCTCCGGAGGTGAATGGAACCCACGACTTAGCGCCTACAAGGCAGGCGCAGTACGCTCTAAGCTGGCTGGCTGGCTGGCTGGAGGTAGTGTTCATTTGGATATGACAATAATATGGTTTAAATCAGGAATTTGCAAATTTCATGTGTATGCGGGCCACATACTACATTGACAGGTACTTCGCGGGCCACATACCTACACAGGGGAGATACATGTGGCCCGCGGGCCGCTGGTTGGAAATCGCTGGTTTAAATAATTTGAAATTGTTAGATTAATCTGGTACTGAAGT
>NW_007486977.1:0-288 GCF_000475195.1 Diaphorina citri
AACGAAGGATAGTACGAACAGAGTAGGTACCTATACTGTGGAAACATTTGATGGTAGAGAACGCCATGATAAAGTTAGCATTGGTTAGAATTGCTCAAGTCGTAATGGGTACGCCAATGACGGCGAGTAATAAAAAGATAAACAATTAAGAGAAAAAAACCTGATAGGTATAAGGCAGTTTGAATACGAAAGGTCCGTATTGTTATGATAGAAATTCCAATACATCATGCGTTGCATAAAAAGAGGTATAAATAAAATTGGTCCCCATTTCAATTCAAGTGGGTAAAA
>NW_007486978.1:0-288 GCF_000475195.1 Diaphorina citri
TCAGTTGATTTTAATACTTATCAAAATTTGGCCTCGGTTTTGTAAAAATTAAAATATTTATCTCTCTCTACTGACAGACCTATATAGGTCTATCAGACAGTCTGAGCGTGAATGAGCGGATAACTAAATATGTAAAACGATTTTGCTGAATTCCAGAGGTTTTTGGCAACCCGGATTTTTCTCCCTGGAAATGTTTTTCGCGCTCCCTATCTATATTTCTTCACACAATAGATCCATCTACACATACATGGAACTCTCTCTTATTATTTCCAAGCTTCCCTGTCATAC
>NW_007486979.1:0-288 GCF_000475195.1 Diaphorina citri
TTCATAATTTTGTTTAGCAAGGAAAAATTAAAGAGGCAAATTCAGTTGGCCCATTTGCGTCAATACTTACCTGGTGAAATGGTAAGAGGGAACCTAATTATTTTAGACCTAATGAAATTGTAGGTCAAATGTTAGGAAAATGTGTTGCTAAGAGGGATGCTAATTATTTCTGTGCACAAGGTTCCAAGCACATCACATAAGTCCAAGAAAACAAATGTCAATTGTTTCAGTTACACTTGGCAGCATTATCATCTCTGAGAAATGAAATCCTTGATCTCAACACAAGAC
>NW_007486980.1:0-288 GCF_000475195.1 Diaphorina citri
ATCCTCACCACTTGATTTTGTAGATCTTCCTGTGAATCCAGGATTCCAAACAGCATCCTCCCCCATTGAGACTTCAGAGGTCTTTGAATTCCCAACATATGCGAGCTTCAATCAATTTGAACCTACGAGTTTCCAAAGCTATTCTAGTCAGAATGATAGTTTCAAAAAATCAGAATCTTATAGTCAAGATTGGAAAAGTAATATAACTAACGCCCAATCATCTGCTCAAAGTTTCATCACACAGAATCAAATCGCTAACATACAAGCAGGGACTTTGAGTCAAGATTG
>NW_007486981.1:0-288 GCF_000475195.1 Diaphorina citri
GGGGAATTGGAAGGGGGAAGAAAGAGAGATCTTTGCAAGATCTGTACAAATTTTTAATTTTTGCATTCCAATAATATTCATCTCCTATTCTTCCTCCTTCTCCTCCTCCCTTCTTATCTTCTTCCTTTCTTTCTTCTGTCTCTTTATCTTCTTTTTCTTCTTCCTTAACTTGTTTTCTATGTACCTACCTACCTCTTTTCTTTTTCCCTCTCTTTTAATATTCATTATTCCTTCATGCCTTTATCCTTCTTTTTCTGAGAAATAATTACAAAGGTATTTGGCACACAT
>NW_007486982.1:0-288 GCF_000475195.1 Diaphorina citri
GTTAGGTTCATCTGGCAACACTGGGCCAAAGTCCAATATTTCACCCCGCGCACATCCGGCACGGGGCAAACACACCACACCTGTCATCCTCGATCTATAAATCCATACAGCACTATTTATAATTCATTATGTTCTATTACTTTCTAGTCATAGAGTGACCTCCTATTATGCTTATACATTTTACAAACCTATCACTAGTATAGGGTGTCGAAAAAGTAATGCTACACTTAAGCCCATAGTTTCTTCTTCTTCTTTTTTTTTTTTTTAAATTTAAGCAAGGTTTTAATT
>NW_007486983.1:0-288 GCF_000475195.1 Diaphorina citri
GAAAAATTCCGTTGGTCCTCATTTTTCCTGCTCTATGACTTTGAAACATCACCCAAGTAAGCGCAACAGATCTATTATGACATTAGTAGGTAGTACCTATCTGGCATTCAGATATCTCATTACTCGAAGTGCATCTATCAGTAATTGATTATAATGGTACTAAAGGCATTGTCCTCTGTTTCCTGGAAAGCATGAAATCAGGAAGAAGGTTGTTTGACCCCTACCAAAAAGCTTTCTTCCGCCTTTCGTAGTATTCAGCGGCAGGTAGGTATATAGGACACTATCCGT
>NW_007486984.1:0-288 GCF_000475195.1 Diaphorina citri
TGTCGAATGATGTGGATCGTGGACCATGTTTGGACACACCTTAAGAGCTTGAGACACAAAAGAGTTTTCACTCTGAACTTTGTCACTTCTCGCGCAGAAGAAATATCATGCGGTTTGTCCATTTTAGTAACGCAGTACAAGAAGAGATCGACTTCCAGAGTGAGAAATTCTTCCCGGAAAAGCCCTCCGTCCCAATTCCCGGCCCTGACAATTTTCCACGACTCCCGCGTTTAATTTTCTGTGTTATCTTTCCTGAAGTCTTCTTCTACGAATTTTTTATGATATTCT
>NW_007486985.1:0-288 GCF_000475195.1 Diaphorina citri
TGAAAAACCAACACACCGCTCACTTATGTTCAGCTACATCGAGCGTGTTTGGTATCTGGTTGTGTGGTTAGAAAAAGTACAAAATTTGTGACGTTAGCGCAAAGTGTGAAATATCACATGAAACAAGTTAAAAGTTAAAGAAATAATTAGGCATAATATAATTCTAGAGAAAGTGTCAAGGGATAAACCTTGTTTATTATCATTATTATTTTGTTTATTATCATTATTATTTTGTTTGTTATCATTATTTATCACAAAAATTAAATAATAATCCATAGAAATAAAATT
>NW_007486986.1:0-288 GCF_000475195.1 Diaphorina citri
TACGATTACGTTCTACTTCTGAGCTATTGGGATTGGTTTCTAGGAAATAAATTCAAAATCCAGAATAAAAATCCCACCGCAAAAATTGAAGAAAACAAATCCTAGCAAGCAACCGGGGACACAAAACCGCTCACCCTGTCTAATATTTCGACAAGAATGAAAACAGAATATCCCAGAGTAATCGAACTACAACTAGACACAATTGAGTAAACTTTCAAATACACGAGTTCGGAATTATTACAAGTGGAAAAGAAGAAAACTTTCGTCTGCTGTCGTCACGACAGACAG
>NW_007486987.1:0-288 GCF_000475195.1 Diaphorina citri
GAATTATAGGTCCTTATAATCCTAGGGTTACATATTATAGGGCCATATAATCCGAGGGTTTACATATTATAGGGCCATGTAATCCTAGGGTTTACAAGTTTACATATTCCATGTGAAATATGGGCTTTGCCTATAAATATGTTATGTTAGGTGTATGGGAAATTTTGGAAAATTAAACATTATGTTGTTTAACATACTTCTCTAGTAGAGTCATAGCCGATTTCACCAAACTTCAATCAAGCCTTAATTGAATCATTAAGCACTGATGGGGAATTAAAGTTGAAAATT
>NW_007486988.1:0-288 GCF_000475195.1 Diaphorina citri
CATGTATTCTGTCGGTCTGAAAATTTGTTCAAACTTTAACAAAATTTTAGAATTTAAAAGGGTCACCTCTTTTTTGTGTAGTCAAAAACATGAAAATCAATCAGCTTACATCTCTCCTTCTATCTCTCCTCTCTCTTTCCCCCCTCTCTCTCTCCCCCTCTTTCTCCTTCTATGTTGTTTTTGTGATTTCAAAATAAAACTGAGAAGAAAACATACATACATACAAAAGAAAACAGTTTGGTTAAAATTTATATTGAAAACTTTCGCAGAAATTGAAACACAAGAAAT
>NW_007486989.1:0-288 GCF_000475195.1 Diaphorina citri
AATCAGCTCAAAAGGATGACTACGTTTTGATTTTCATCAAAAAATTCCTAGACACGTGTGTTAAAATACAGATTATAAACAAAGGTATAATATCCTACTTTCGATGTCAAAAGTCCATTTACTATAGGGTGTACCCTAATTAGAATGGTATTTACAGATTTACGCACCCTGTTATCCGGGAAGACTGAATGCAATATAATATCATAATATTCATAATCATCTGTCTCCTTGGATCTCCTCCTCAGGCCAAGGTGAAATCATTTGATCCAAGATCAGATTCGAGCTACG
>NW_007486990.1:0-288 GCF_000475195.1 Diaphorina citri
TTCCTGCTTATAGAAGTTTAAAGGTTAAAAAAATTCCTGCTTACCTAGAGAGGATCCGAATTTTCATTCCTGTTTATATGTAGAGGCCAATGTGAATACAGGTTAGGAGGAATGGAAACCTGGCATGACAAAATACAATGCTTCTTAACAAATTCCTGCTTATAGAGGCTTCTGGCCTTTTGGGCTCGCGAGCCCCCCAAAATATGCCAGTCCTGATTTTCTGGTCAAAGAGGCTCGATTTTCCTGTTTATAGTGTTTTTTTTTTTTTTTTTTTTTTTTTTTTTTTTT
>NW_007486991.1:0-288 GCF_000475195.1 Diaphorina citri
GGCCGTCAGTCATTTGGGACAAAATTGAAAAGCTGCCTGAAGATGCTGTAAGTAGTAGTACATATTATAGGGGAATTTGGGGCTAATATTAAATTTTGGGGCATTTTTGTTCCTTTCTTCACTAATTAAAATCAAATTAGATACTATGTATACATTTGATTTCAGAACCTTTATGACTCTATCTAGGTGTCCAATATTTTTGCCGGTTTTATCAGGTCCCTTGGAAAGATTGTATAAAGACAAAGGATTACCTCGGAAATTTCCAATATCTAATCTATCACAATGATA
>NW_007486992.1:0-288 GCF_000475195.1 Diaphorina citri
CTCCTAGTGGTGACCGGGACTGTGGCCGGGACCGGGGTTCTGCTCTTCGGTACCTTTGATTTGGAGCTCTGGTCTTGCTGTTCCTGGTTCCGAACGGGGGGAGGAGGCGGGATCTCCCGGGCGTGTCGTATCACCATTCTTTTATCGACACCGTCTGTGTTTAGCTTGATAATGATTTTCCCGTCGGACGTCCAGCAGTTCTTCATCCCGTGCACCGCCTTGGCCTGTCGGAACACAGCTAGACGTTCAGGAGTCAGGAATTCCGAGATTGAGATGGGGAGTCCCTTG
>NW_007486993.1:0-288 GCF_000475195.1 Diaphorina citri
CGATCACTCTAAAGCTGATTGAGAGGCCGACGACAAACGCCGACCCCATCTGAACATGGGAAAAGGCGAAGAAGAAATAATACCGCAATAATGGCCCTGTTGCTTTGAGTGCAAAAAAAATCGAGAGAAAGAGAGGTTTAATAGCGAGAACTTGAAACAAAAGAGTCCTATCGTACCGAAATCGAAGAAATAAGGAGGACATGACACAGGATAGAAGAAAGCCAGCCGTTCCGAGAACGAGAATCTGTTGGAATTGAACCCGTGACGTAGCGCTTAGAAGGCAGGCGC
>NW_007486994.1:0-288 GCF_000475195.1 Diaphorina citri
ATTATATCTATGTACAATATGTTACCATCATTATGTAAATAAAGTTTGATCTAATTGTTTAATAATAATAATAATAATTCCCGCCCGGGGCGGATTTTATTCTGAACGAATAATGTTCGTTCTTGGAACGCCTGGCTTTCTCCTTTCCTGTCTTCCTTGTCGGTCTCGGGACGACAAGACCTTAGCAGTTACAGTTCCCTCTATCAAACGTCTTGGGGGAAAAAACCTCGAGGAAAAACTTTGAAAACGTGTGATCGTTCGTACAAATTGTTTATCAAGTATCTATGT
>NW_007486995.1:0-288 GCF_000475195.1 Diaphorina citri
CCACGAAATCACGAGCTCCTGAAAATTAAATCTGAATTTTTCGAAATTTCGACTTTTGCATGGAAACACCATATGAAAATATAATCCATGCATATACAATTGCTTCTTTTAGTGGTTCTCATCATGGGAGACCCAACAACCTCTTCTAACAATCCTTCGATCACCATGCATATACAATTGCTTCTTTTAGTGGTTCTCATCATGGGAGACCCAACAACCTCTTCTAACAATCCTTCGATCACAAATTTCTCCACTGTGGACAAGAGATATTTCCGCCCGCACTTCCGT
>NW_007486996.1:0-288 GCF_000475195.1 Diaphorina citri
GGACAGTTGATGTGACGTCATCGCCTACAGGAGCGTATGCCGTGACGTCAGATTTCAAGATTTACCGGTATTTTTTAAATTAATTTATCTCGGGCTCTAGAAGTCGTAGAAGAAAAAGAAAAATTCCCTAGTTCCTCATTTTTTCTGCTCTTTAACTTTGAAACCTCACCTGAGTCAGCGCAACTGCTCTATTGTGTAAACTAGTCAATTGATTTGTAAATAGAGATTAGTATTCTTGTATCTATCTGTAAAATATGAGATGAGATGAATAAGAAGGCAAATAAGGTA
>NW_007486997.1:0-288 GCF_000475195.1 Diaphorina citri
GGAATCTCTACGCAAGAATCTTTTGATGTTGAAGGTTTCACAATCTAATCCAGTCTGAAACTGAAGGAGAAAAAAAAAACGTGTTTTGTCCTACCTACATTCAACCTCCGTCCTTCTTGTTTACGGAGGTTATTTTTTCATAAAATTTCATTGCTTCTGTGGTAATAAAATCAATTCTCATTGGTTTCACTTTTTGACAAATGGTCCAACAGAAGCCACTTGGTCTTTAAAACATTTTTCCTTTCTCAATTTCCAGTTTTCAAGTCAATCAAAACAATAAAGATACCT
>NW_007486998.1:0-287 GCF_000475195.1 Diaphorina citri
AAGAAGAAGAAGAAGTAGAGGAGGAAGAGGAACAAGAAGAAGAAGAAGAAGAAAAGGAGAAAGTAGGAGAAGAAGAAGAAGGAGAGGAGGAGGAAGAAGAAGAAGATGAGGAAGAAGACGAAGAGGAAGAAGAAGAGAAAGTAGAAGAAGAAGAGGAAGAAGAAGAAGAGGAGAAAGAAGAAGAAGAAGAGGAGGAGGAAGAAGAAGAAGAAGAAGAAGAAGAAGAAGAAGAGGAGAAAGTAGAAGAAGAAGAGGAGGAAGAAGAAGAAATTTCTTTGGCGACATTG
>NW_007486999.1:0-287 GCF_000475195.1 Diaphorina citri
TGCAGTAGCTTGATCAATTAGACCAACTCTGTTCGGAATCGAAACTCACCGTCAACCCTATAACAAACAATAAAAAAAACACTACAAAAGGACATCATCAAATATAACTAGGTACAATAAAACAACATGGTAAAGTGGGTAACAAGTTGCTAAAGTGGATACGTTTTATGATATACTCGAACACATACAACTTACCTACCTAAAAGTTAAAAAAAAGTAAGAAACAACATGCACGATATCTTACGTATTGTTTATTTATACTTTACCGTGTATAAAAATAACACACA
>NW_007487000.1:0-287 GCF_000475195.1 Diaphorina citri
ATTTTTAACTTTTTTTTTTTTTTTTTAATGCTGTCTCTCCATCCACCCCTGGTGGGCGATTGAAAAGGGGCACATACTTGCTTTCGCCTCAATCCCCCTATCATTCCTCCATCCAGTCTCTATTCTATTATACGTACCTACTCCATTCTATTCTATTCCATTCCATTCGATTCCATTCTATTCTATTCCATTCCATTCCATTCCATTCCATTCTATTCCATTCCATTCGATTCCATTCTATTCTATTCCATTCCATTCTATTCTATTCAATTCTATTCCATTCCATT
>NW_007487001.1:0-287 GCF_000475195.1 Diaphorina citri
GGTAGGTAATACATGAATAAAACAATGTAACTACCTACCTAATCTAGAATAGTTTTGCCCTATTTGTGGCAAACATCTTTAAGAAAGGAAATCACTACAAGGAGGCTATTTCCGTCTTCACGAGTTAATAAATTGTAACATTAAACTTTCAAACGCAACATTTAGTGTAAGGAAGTCCTACTTTATAACATAGAATATTTTCACAAAAAAAAAAAATCTATATTAGGTCCTAAAAAGCCGCTTTTTACACCAAAAAACATTACTTTTACTCAATCATACAAGAGTAT
>NW_007487002.1:0-287 GCF_000475195.1 Diaphorina citri
AGGATGTAAATGAACATGAAGCCTGTAAGATTCATCTTTACCATGCAAAAACATTTCACAATAATACTACAAACAAAACCTAGCAAATTAGCAATGAGCATTAAACTTCAGGGTTCAAGAAGCCATATTTACCTTGAAAAAGAGATATCCATGGTTGTTATTATGATTAATGACTTAATTTTGAATATCAACGAAATGACAACAACAAAAAAGTTGTTATTAAAAATGTCTTTCAACATTCTCAAGCGCATGCGCAAACTAGTGAAACCAGCGTCGCTGAAGGCAGA
>NW_007487003.1:0-287 GCF_000475195.1 Diaphorina citri
AATTTAAAACCAACCTTTTTTTTTCTTTTTACAAAATTACACTGGCACCACCGAAGTACTACATATTACTTCAGTTCAGGGCATTGATAACTCAAGTGTTTAGTGTGGGACCTCTAGAAACAAACATGACACAGTAGTTGTCAAGTGTTTTTCACTGAAATAGAGTATGTGAAGGCAAAAAAAAAGTTGTTTCTTTAGGGAGAAAAGTGTAGCACCAAAAAAGACCATTACTTAATTCATTTTCCAAACAAGGAATATCAAACCTTCATCTTAGTTTGTTAGCTAAT
>NW_007487004.1:0-287 GCF_000475195.1 Diaphorina citri
AGAATGTGCCTTTTAAAGAATGTGCCTTCTTGGAATGGGTTTTCTCCTATCCTGTACTCCTCTCTCTATTCGATTTCAGGATGAGACCTTTGTTTTGTTACAGTTCCATCTATCAAACCTCTTAAAAGAAGTGGAAAAAAAGTTGTTATACGACTGAACTTATTTTATTGATGCTGAGCATCAAACTTTCGAACTCTCTTGGTTTCAGATGTCATGTCAGGGCTATACATTCGTCACCTACCGGCTTGAGGATTGTGGTTCTTGTCTGACCACACACACACTGTCTG
>NW_007487005.1:0-287 GCF_000475195.1 Diaphorina citri
TAAATTCCTTTTACTTTCCTTTTGAACCAATGTTTCCATTTACTTGTCACCAAATAAGGCTCGTATGTCATATATTCCAGCATATTGAAAGTGAAAGGGTTGCCATTTTGGGAAGAAATCAAATTACACAATATTTCGCCCCAGACCAAAGGGACCAGACAATCATGATATGCAAATGTTTTCATCTAGAAAACCTTTGAGCTCTACAACTTTATTACGTATCCCCTCTCGTCATCAGGGAGTATATCTGTGTGGATTGTAAGGTCATGGGAGGCCGTTTGGGAAAT
>NW_007487006.1:0-287 GCF_000475195.1 Diaphorina citri
TAAAATCTTATCAAATCATAACCATATATGTAGGTAATTAAACATCTAGTCTTTCCCATCTATTAACAGGTACTGATTTCTGAGATTTATGTACTTTTTTTAATTCATGTTCTATTTTTTTTCCTTAATCTAGAATCCTGAATCTCAAAGTTTTGGCTGAGAGTCAATAAAAGAAATGGTTGGCTTGCGCTGGAGAATTTTTATTTAATTTGATTTATTTAATTAGATCAGGTCTGTGTTTAACGGCTGACCGTTATTTGACGATCAGTTGCACTGCTCATGCAAAT
>NW_007487007.1:0-287 GCF_000475195.1 Diaphorina citri
AGTTAGGGTAAAAGAACACTCAAATAAGCATCATTCAATAGGATAAAGAAAGTCGTGTGATGTTCACACCAGATTTTTCTTCTTCCCCTTCTCCTCCTCCTTTTCTTCGTTTTCTTTTTATTATTTTACCTCTATATTAGGTTATCTTTTTCTGGGAAAACTAAAAGAAAACTTAATTCCGATCTTGAGGTTGGTGGTTCGAGTCCAAATCAAGTCATAAAACCTATCGAGGTGAACCAATTAATCGAGGAACGACATTTATGACAAGCATTCTTCATGCCCAACAC
>NW_007487008.1:0-287 GCF_000475195.1 Diaphorina citri
AAGAAGGATGAAGAGGAGGAATATAAGAAGAGTGAGGAGAAGAAAGGAGAAGAAGATTAGAAGAAGGAAGAAGAGGAAAAAAGAGGAGGAGAAGAAGGAAGAAGTGGAGGAGGAGGAGGAGGAGGAGAAGAAGAAGAAGAAGAAGAAGAAGAAGAAGGAGGAGGAGAAAGAGAACAAGAAGAAAGAAGAAGAGTTGAAGGAGGGAGACGAAAAGGAGATAAAGAAAAGAGAACGGAAAACGGATGTGCTAGCTATCATCATTGCATAATGTGAAATTTTCATTTTTT
>NW_007487009.1:0-287 GCF_000475195.1 Diaphorina citri
TCGATCGGTAACGAGGGAACGAAATAAACGGGGAATCAACGTCCAATTAACCCCATCAGTCTCCAAGTCCGTTCCCTCTAGTCCGTTTCTCGACATTTAAAACCTCGGCCCCAAAGCCTTCAAGTGTATAATTAAAGAGAAGTCATTAATAATAGATGAGAAATAAACGTATTTATCATACTTTTTTTTTACGAGATTCGTTCAGTCTTGAGAATGCCTCAACGGAAATGAGAGAGCCTCTCGTAAAAGTTATCACCTAGACTTGAAAGATAAGTTCGGTGCTCCAC
>NW_007487010.1:0-287 GCF_000475195.1 Diaphorina citri
AACCCATAAAATACACGAGACCTTGTTTAGACTGCTGGGGTAAAGGGACTTTTTAGTCTCATTCGAGCAGGATAAACACAAGGTATATTCTATTCTATTTTTAAGGTTGTCTTTACGCGATAACTCTCTAAAGATTTGTTCCATATTTTTGAAGATGTTCAAATAACATTCTCCGACTATACAAAATCATGTGAACCACTCTCACAGGGCGTAGACAGTTTGGTAGCGCAATGGAAAGCCCTGGTAGCCCTTGCCCTGAATGTTCCAGTTTCCTCATCACGGTCTCT
>NW_007487011.1:0-287 GCF_000475195.1 Diaphorina citri
TTTATGGGCAAAAAGAACCAAAGCCAAGTCTTCAGAGAACTTTTATTGATGAGGCAAACTTGAAATATTTAACATTAATAATCTCCTTGAGAACTTGCACTTACCAAAGTGAGCTTCTAGAATCCTATAGAGTATAGACCAATACATCGTGAGTGAGATGAAAGTCATTTCACACAGATAATGATACACACATAACAAAATTTTCAACATGTACATACCTAAGTGACCTGTTAAAAAGAGCGTTATTAGTTATGAGAATGACATAGTCAAATTATCCACAAATCCAC
>NW_007487012.1:0-287 GCF_000475195.1 Diaphorina citri
CATGACACGACTGTTATGTAAGGTTTCCAGCGTTTCTCAAAGTCGTTTGAACCAAAAAGTTCTTTGAGGGACATGGAAATTATTAGGTACCTTCCCGTAATCAAAGTTATTTGAGGAATGTGACAACCTTATTCAACGTTATTTGATAACGTTCTTTGAGGGACGTGGAACCACTTATATTTGAGTGACCCCCCAGAGGCTGAAATCTGGTAAAACCACAAATGTACGGATTTTTAAAGCCTCTAGATGTAAACATCTCCAAGTAGAAGATACCTATCTGAAAACCG
>NW_007487013.1:0-287 GCF_000475195.1 Diaphorina citri
TTTAACGTAGGTACAAAAAGTGAAGCAAAAAAATTCGGCGCGAATTTGAAAAACTGACGGCAAACGGCCAATCATCAGTTGTGGTTTAACCAGCGGCAAGCATGTTGAGGTTGTGGTTATGTACCGGGTTGGGGAAGGCAAGGTTGGTAATCAGGGTTGTCCAACCTTTGTGCACCCGATAGCCACAAGAGACCAAGGTGGGTCCGAGTGAGTCCGAGACCAAGGTAAAGTTGGCGGGCCGCAAAGGTAAAAATTCAACTCACAGGTGTGTGTGGGGGGGAGGTACA
>NW_007487014.1:0-287 GCF_000475195.1 Diaphorina citri
TATTAACATTATCACAGGAATCAGAATCTAACTGATATTCTCCACTACTATAATTATTCAATACTGGTGCTGTACCCATTACAACATAACCCAACTTTGTAGACCAAGCCATAGGTTGATCTCCACTACCACACAAACTATCTTGATTGAGCAGATATGGATAAATTTGAGCACCTAATATACCACTAACATTTCCTGGTATCATGAATGTATCATCAGCAAGTGGGATGCCATGTAAGTAATTTAATTTAGTACAATCAATAACTTGGGTTGGTAGCTTGTCTACT
>NW_007487015.1:0-287 GCF_000475195.1 Diaphorina citri
CCATTAGCCTCCTCCTCTACCTCCTCTTTCTTCTCCTCCCCCTCCCATGAATTTAACTGTTCCTCCTCCTCTCCTTCTCCTCCCCCTTCTCCTCGTCCCATAAACTCAACTGTTACTCCTCTTCCTCTTCTTTCTTCTCCTTCTCCCTTGAACTTAACTGTTCCTCCTCGTCCCATTAACTTAAATGTTCCTCCTCTTTCTTCTCCTCCTCACCCTCTTTCTCCTCCTCCTCCCTCCTATGAACTTAACTGTTCCTTCATGTTATACGAGAGCGTTTGACCTTTGAA
>NW_007487016.1:0-287 GCF_000475195.1 Diaphorina citri
TACTTACGTTGGAAGTGTTCAATCAGGTGATCAAGACCCCATGAGGTGAGTAAGTTTACGGTGTCAGCGTCCATAATTGTTATTCTTGAGGGTAAATAGGTATTACGGTCAATACGATCAGAAAATCACCAAAAAATCCTTTATATAAGGGAAGATGCTTGCTTTAGGATTGTTTTAAATTTAAATGTTGTTTAGAGCCCCGGAAAACTCACTTTCTTTCTTTTTTTTACTTAAATAAACAATATAAACATGTACCTAACAGCTAACACTACTGATTGCGAATTCGA
>NW_007487017.1:0-287 GCF_000475195.1 Diaphorina citri
GATGGAGGGAACTACAAAAATGAACATCTCATCATCCCGAAATCGAAAAGAGGATAACGGGATGCGAGAAAGCCAGCCATTCCGAGACCAAACTTAAACTGTTAAAGTTCGCCCCGAGCGGAAATCCGCGTCCTAGCACTTACAACAAGGCAGGCGGTGCACTGTGCAGCCATTGAAAAGATCATCAAATGGTGTGCAAAAACTGCTCTAAAAGGCCAAAATGAAGGTCGCTATTTTCGGTCGGACCGAAAAAAAAAAAACAATTTTTATTTTTAATTTATGGTGTG
>NW_007487018.1:0-287 GCF_000475195.1 Diaphorina citri
GGTAAGGAGATCGAATTCTTCATCAAACAGTCCACAAAGGTGCACGAGACGGAAGTCAAAAGTTTGAGACTAGGAAGAGCTGGTACACAAATTGCTACGGTTTCCATGCCGGCAAACGCAGCTGAAGACTTGCTGAGAATGGGAGAAGTCAAAATAAATTGGACCATGTGCAGAGTGAAGCCGAAAGTGAATGTGATGCTGTGCTATAACTGCTTGGAACTCGGACATCACTCTGACATCTGTAAGAAGAAGAGGAACGATAGGAAATGCTTGAACTGTACACAAGT
>NW_007487019.1:0-287 GCF_000475195.1 Diaphorina citri
TACCTTTATTATTGGCCCCATGCTGATCAAAACATAACCTCTCGCCAAAAAAGATTAGCTTCTACATATATTTTCGGGTGATCATTTTTAGCTTCTACATATATTTTCGGGTGATCATTTTTATACCATTCTCCTCTCAAAGGAGCATAATATAGGTATGTTTCTCAAGATAGCTACTAAAGGTATTAAGAATGTTTCTATTCATATTTTCCTTCTTTCATAATTTTTATTGCTAATACCCGTACCTATACTTTTTGCTTGATTTTATTGTTGGACTCTTTTTTTTT
>NW_007487020.1:0-287 GCF_000475195.1 Diaphorina citri
ATTCGTCAGCCAGCCAATAGCCAGTATGTGTATAATAAGGAGAACAGGCCATGTAATGGAAACCAGGAGATGAGGGAACTGGTCAAGGAAGAAACGGTGAAGAGTAATTGGGAGAATATGTGAGTATCAATAACAAAATAATAAAGTACCTAATATAAAAATTTGTGGGTAAGAGTAAGCTATCTTAGTAGTGTAGTGGTTAGCGCGTTAGACTTTGGGTTTGTAAATTGGTGGTTCCAGTTCGATATAAATCGTTTTTTTTTTTTTTTTTTTTTTTTTTTTTTTTT
>NW_007487021.1:0-287 GCF_000475195.1 Diaphorina citri
TAGGTATCTACATACTACCTGTCTGCAAAATAGAGGAGGTCTTATATCTCCATTACCGATTTCAATCATGTATCAGAATTAAAATGCACACACATACCTAGATAGGTACCTCACGTCCTATCTCTGTCCAATCAGAGTGACCAGAGCGAATTGTAACCTTGGAATAGAAACACATGTTGTGAATATGTATTGAACTGGCAATGTCTACAGAGTGTGCCTGCATTTCAATGCATTTTGCAAAGCACTCCAAAGGGCCAAAGATGAGCTTTTCTAGACACAGAAATGAG
>NW_007487022.1:0-287 GCF_000475195.1 Diaphorina citri
GTGTTGGGAAAGCGAGTAACTCGTTACCGATGACCCAAAATGAAAATAGCAGTACAACCCAACATGAAAATAGCACAAACGAAAAGATTAATGAAATCATTGCTAACAAAACTCCAACTCTTCTTGTGAAGGAAAATAGCACAAATGTAAACAATAATGAAACTATCCCTGACAACATGAGAAATAAAGCACCAAATAGTTTGAAGACGAATACCGAGAAGGTTTTCAAACCGAACAATAATGTAGACAAACGACACGTCATTAAAGAAAAGCAAAGCAATACGAGG
>NW_007487023.1:0-287 GCF_000475195.1 Diaphorina citri
GGCATCTCGTCGTGCCAAGGCAGATGAAGGTATTGTTATATCCAATGGGAGCATCATTGTTCCAATGTTCTTTCACACGTTTCACAAGATTATATTGAAATAAAAAGTACTTATTACACAACAAAATGTATATCTGTTTCCAATAAATGTTGAATCATTTTAGTTTAAACAAGAGAGGAAACCTCAACAAATTACAACCATCATTTTCTGAGTTGTACAAATTTAACTTGAAAACCAGGTGAAGTTTGATTCTGGAATTGAGAAGGAACAATATGGGTCAAAGTGTG
>NW_007487024.1:0-287 GCF_000475195.1 Diaphorina citri
GAGAGAGAAAGTGTGTGTGTGTGTGTGTGTGAGAGAGAGAGAGAGAGAGAGAGAGAAAGAGAGAAGAGGGTTAGAGAAGGGAGGAGGCGTTTGATAGGAGGGTATGGAGGGGTAGGATAAAGATGGCTAACGCCCACCCAAAATAAGATTGGAAAAAGGTGCAGTAAAAGAAGACGATACGTAAGATTGCTTCTACATTCTAACTTAAGGTGTGTGCCAGCCTAGTTAGCTTAGTTGGTAGTGCGTCTGCCTTGTAAGCGCTAGGCCGCGGGTTCGATTCCCGCCCG
>NW_007487025.1:0-287 GCF_000475195.1 Diaphorina citri
AACTTGCTGGTGGAGGAGTTTCTAGAAACAAACAACAAAGTGGAAGAAATTTGATTTTTCCTTTCTTTGAAGAAATAAAATTACCTATGTAGGCTGGTGTAAAAGTTGGTCACCTCTTGCCTTTACCATTGTCACCTTGTGTGATATGAAAACATAAGAAAAAATGTTTCAGAGGTTTGATATAAAGGGAACTGTAACTGCTAGGGTCTTATCGTCCCGAAATTGAAGAGAGAAGGAAGACAGGATAGGAGAAAGCTAGCCGTTCCGAGAACGAACCTTCAGGATAA
>NW_007487026.1:0-287 GCF_000475195.1 Diaphorina citri
AAACGGTTTGGGATAAAGACAAACGGTTTTGACAGGTTTGTTCTGCTCATTGAGATCTATTTAAAACCGGGCTGGCCGGTAAAAATTTGTCAACGGTTTGTCTGGAAAATTGAGATTTCCCACTTACAAAAGGGTTTTCCGGAGTTTTCCGGAAAACGGTTTGGGATAAAGACAAACGGTTTTCACAGGTTTGTTCTGCTCATTGTGATCTATTTAAAACCGGGCTGGCCGGTAAAAATTTGTCAACGGTTTGTCTGGAAAATTGAGATTTCCCACTTACAAAAGGG
>NW_007487027.1:0-287 GCF_000475195.1 Diaphorina citri
ATAGTGGGTATATTGAACCTTTTCTAAGAACATCTGGTTGTTTGGGATCAAGGGAAAAACCTCTTGATTCATCAAATCATAATTCTTATCATATTGCAAAATTAATAATATTGGCAATCACCCATATGATAAAGACTCTCTATTGTTGAATGAATCAATCTAGCGCGACCAACCTGCTAACTGCCAAGATCATTTTCTTCCCCAAGAAATGAACAATATGGGGTTATCATGCTTCAAAGGAAAAGCACAGGTCCTGATGATGGTTGATTGCAGTTCGGGATTTAGCT
>NW_007487028.1:0-4585 GCF_000475195.1 Diaphorina citri
AATTGTAAACTTTGACCGGGATCAAACTCCCATCTATCTACCATACTTTGTCACAACTGATTGATTCTATATTTGCAGTCTTGTAAGCTGCGATGTAAAATGAGTCCCACGAGACCACAAACATGTCCTCCAATGTCCAGGTTTTCATATAAAGGAAATATGCATGGCAATACTTCCCAAGGAACAAGTCAAAGTATTCTGAAGAGTCCTTGTCACCATCCTGAGGGAAACCGAGCAAGTGATAACCAGGAAAAGATTTACGTAAAAATAGGAACCGTCTCAACAGCAGATGGGAGGAAGATTGATTCCTGTGTTCAAAAGAGACAGTCTGCACAAGACATGATGGAACCAAATAATCCCAGACATGTTGCCTTCCCTCAGGATTGTCACCATCCTGAGGGAAACCGAGCAAGTGATAACCAGGAAAAGATTTACGTAAAAATAGGAACCGTCTCAACAGCAAATGGGAGGAAGAATTGATTCTGTGTTCAAAGAGACAGTCTGCACATACACACACCTGATGGAACCCAAAATAGATCCCAGACATGTTGCCTTCCAATCTGGTTTATTAAATGATGGAAATCACGGTCCAGATCAAAAAGTGTGCAGCTTTCACTAGCGAATCCTAGCAATCCTAAGGTAAAATTGAGAAATAAAACGTCCGTGAGTTTTGTGGCATAATGTAGTCAAAGATAGACCATTGTATTTATTAATAGATTTCAGTAAATCATGCAAACGTTTTCAGAAGTTTTTCCAAAAAATCCTCTTCAATGGTAGCTCCTCACTCTCTGTTTTTTGACTTTCCTGTGGTTGCCCTATGTTCTTCTGAATAGTGAATTGACTACCACATACTGGTTGTTACGTTGTTACCAGCTTGTCTCGCGTACTAGTTCGATTAATAATGGGAAGAATAATATTAAATTAACAGTAGGAATCATTCTATTCATAATTTTAGTGTCGAATATAAAATACCTCATTACACCTAGTTCGGAAATAAGTTGCAACGAATATCTTGTCCGTCCTCAAATCCGACAAGTGTTTATTTTCCCCTCAAATTCAGTCATCCACCGTATTATCAAGGTACTTACCTTATCAAGCGGTGGCAATCCTCAAAGTTGACTTGTAAAATGCTCCATTACGGAATAGTAACAGCACGCAACTGCAGTTATTCATTCAATGTCATTGATATCTTATCAAACGATACCTAATAGGTAGGGTGGGAACTGCAGCAGGTTCCCTATGGATTGCAGGCAATCACTGATACCAGTGAAGCGCCTATACATAAGCGAAGGTGAATAAACAAGGTGGGTAATGATGTAGGATCGACTTTAGTAAACTTTGCACAAATTGTAGATGAAGCTTTTCTGAGAATAATGGACTTTGTCAAATTTTGATTATTTTTTTTTTACCCCTCCGAAGGTAACGAACAAAAAAAACTACTTACGATTGTAGATACTTAGGTAGTAACCTAGTCCCATCAAGCTTAAACCTACAATTCAATTAAGGAAGAAGACTTTGATCATTCAAAGAAAGGTCGAGATGGAATACTGCAAGTAAAAGGAGAATTTTCGCCGGACAATTTTATTTTCACCTGAGGTGAATACTGAATAGTTTGGCGCAGACTTTCGTATTTTTACTTTTTCTAAGAGTATTGAACTCTTAACCCTTTCCACAAAGTGGCTGAGGTGTAGGGCAACATTAACCTTGAGGGAAAATGCTGCTCGAATACGTACGTATGTAGATACCTAAGTACATAATATATTAGAATAGTAGATAGAGCAAATTTTGACATTGGCAGATTGACAACACAGTACTGCATGGTAATGGCAAAAGGTTCTCGTGAAAGCTGAAATGAAAAATCCCTGTACCTACTCGCCTTTTCAAGGTGAAACTGGAGGCAGGTTTGTTGCGTTACAATCTTCCCGAGTTTGAAAATATACCTTCTACATTTTGGACTTTCACTTCTTATCACCTTACCCCATGTTATGTATCCTAACATCTAGCCATCTGCAGCCACTCTGAATCTTTTATGACCTTAAAAAAGGTAGTGGTTGCCATTAACCCACATTTTCTTGCCCTGTTGGACTTATTCATGAACCCTCCTCTCTGTGTTTCATACGATAACTTCTTTCTGGGTACGAACACACCATGTGTGTAGGACTGTAGGTTTAGGTTAGAAGTCTCTTGTCTTCACTTGGGTTTGAGTTGTGGATTGGATGTAGATTTCAGATCCCTAAATTATCAAAAACACTGCATGGGTTTTTAATGAGATGAAATGATTCAATGGAGCCATCACCCAATGTGGTACGTGGTATACTCGAACCTTTTAGTGTAGTAATAATAATATATTATATGTAGGTATGTGTAGCCTTGTTTCTAGTTCTTAATTATCTAATTATCATCTAAAAACAATGTCTTTTGTAGAAGGATCTACCTGTACCTTCGTACCTAGTAGTAGTACATGTGATTCCTCAATCCCACAATTTTGATATCCATCGAAAGATGTTGGAAATTTTAGTCCTTACCGTACCCAATACAACAGGCTGAAGAAAATCTATTACCATCGGGCCTGCGATACGTGAGTAATATTGCGTACGGTCCACAGGTCGAGAAAAAATGGCATCACAGAATGACGTTAGTACAGTGCAAGACAGTGGCCTTCGTGCATCGCGCATTTCCTGCGTTTACTTGTGAAGGCATTCTCGTCACCTATTAGCATGACCGACACGGGACGCAGTGTGTACCAGAGCTGTCGTGGAAAAAGCGTGGAAAGTTACTATGAATGGATGATATTAAAATTAATGTATCCATGGATGATTGGAAAGTGTAGAAAAAAGAGTAGAACCAGCAGAAGGCCTTTGAAATTGTAGGAATAATAGGTCGTTAGTGAGTACCTACTAGTATCGTCGAGTACTAGGAGTAAAGAAGAATAACGTCCTCTCAGTTCCCCTTACGAAGTGTAACAGCATTTCAAAATGTAGAAATAGTGGGTGATTCGTCTGGAAATAGAAGGTGTGTGGAGAAAGGGTTATGCTGAGGGTAAACACATATTTTAAGGGGTGGACAGGAAACCCGTACAAACCAGCTTTAAACCCTAGTTCGAGACCTTAGAACTCGTGTTTCCAAAGTTTGCTCAACCTAACATAGAAAAGGGTGGTAGCCTACCCTCAAACTCACTTTAGCAAGGTAAAAGAAGACGGTGTCTTGTGTTTAAATACCGTTAATTATCGTTATGATGGTCATCCATATCCATATATCTATCCCACATCCATTATTACTCACAATTTTCATTTAAGATTTATTTAGTTATTTAATTTAAGTAAAAGAACCACCTCTTAAACTCAGGAACCAAGCAACTCGGGGAAGCTTAGACCCGCTTCTTCTCTATTACCCGCTCTTGATCCGTCTTAAGAGCGGGAATCGGTTTAGTAGTGGGTTGTTTCTAAACCCCCAACTACTTTATATGATGAATAGATAATTTTCGTGAGGATATATGGGGGCCTTTAATAGATAGACGTATTTGGTCATTAAACCATAAAGAGGTTAATTGGCTTGCACATAAGGGACGTATCGACGTGGAGTAGCACTCTGGACGTCAAATATTCTGTTACACTGTGGCCACTGTGGTAATAAAAGTGAGCAGGTGGTAATTCTTCCGATGACAGGTATCCATTCACATCCATTTACGGATCCGGATCAGGTCTTGTTTTAAAACCAACCTACCTATTTTTATTCAATGAGCATAATAAAACTTGAAAGTACTTCACAACTTTAACAGCTATATTTAGTAGAGACTCGATACTCTCATGGATTGAGAAAAAAAATTGGAAATAAACCCAGGAACAAAATCTCTCTTAAACCTCTTTTTTCGGGGGATAAACTACACGACAACCACCTACCAGTCTTTTCTAGTTCCTTCTTAAGTGGATGGAAGTGTTTGTCGAGGAGGACCAGACACGATCTAACTTCGAACTCGAAATAGGTCGTACTCACATGGGAAGTAGTACCAGTTTAGAAGGTCTTGTTAATACACCCAAAAGATCTTATGTAAAACCCCGTACCTTCGAGGTTGAGAAAAGTTCACTGGTATCCGCCGTGTAAGTAACCGTAACTGGTTTACCGTTAACTTTAGACGGTAAGGCAGTGAACTGAGAGCAGAATCCGCCTGATAAATCGTTTCTCGGTAACGTCAGAAAACGACCTTCTAACTCTACTTGAGAGCATTGTAAACACATTGTACATAAAATTTAACAGTGCATCCTTATATTCGCGACAATAAAATGAAACCTATCTTTGATTATAAAAATGGCATGAAAAGAAATGAAGATTAAGAATTTAAAAGTTTGTGTATTATTATTGTTTAACTAAATAGAGTTATGGATGGATACCTAGTAACCTATGTGTTAGTGTTCCTTTAGGTGACCTGTTAAGACGGCAGTAAAAGGGGCTCATTTACCAAATGTGAATGTAAAGAGTTTCGGACTGTGTTTAAGCTATGTTGTTTACTGGTATATCAACAACGGAAAGGGATAGGACACAACGACCAACTCGCTTAGACCTATAAGCCGGTGTTCTGAAAAGTTGG
>NW_007487028.1:9953-10205 GCF_000475195.1 Diaphorina citri
TTGTCACCATCCTGAGGGAAACCGAGCAAGTGATAACCAGGAAAAGATTTACGTAAAAATAGGAACCGTCTCAACAGCAGATGGGAGGAAGATTGATTCCTGTGTTCAAAAGAGACAGTCTGCACAAGACATGATGGAACCAAATAATCCCAGACATGTTGCCTTCCCTCAGGATTGTCACCATCCTGAGGGAAACCGAGCAAGTGATAACCAGGAAAAGATTTACGTAAAAATAGGAACCGTCTCAACAGC
>NW_007487029.1:0-287 GCF_000475195.1 Diaphorina citri
AACCCAAAGGTGTTATCTTTAGTGTTTTCTTTTGGGTTATTTATCAAATAAATAATAATTATTGATAATAAAATGTCATACCTTGAGTGGAATTCGAATCTCTGATCTCCTGATTGAGTGTAGAGTGTTTTACCACTTGTCACTAAGAAAGCAATTTGAAATTTTGAAACCTAATTGTATAGCGTTACCTACTGTTTTTCTGAATCAATATATAATACACCAAGCAGTTATTTAGTCTTTTGTATAACCAAGTTTATCTGGAACACTTTAGGCCACGAGTCCCTCTT
>NW_007487030.1:0-287 GCF_000475195.1 Diaphorina citri
GTTCGACCGGGGTTCTGAGGGTCAACTCAGAACTCAGAACTTTAGTTCGACCGGGGTTCTGAGGGTCAACTCAGAACTTTAGTGAATCATTACTAAGTGCCTCCTTTGCAATCAATGTCCAACCTTTTAAAATATCATTATTTGAAGTAGTCGTCAAATTTCGGCCGAAGCCGGGGGTCGAACCTCGGACGGTCAACTTCAAAATCTTGAATAATAATAGACTCTTGAGTGGAAGGTAACCACTAGGTGAGGTTAACGCCGGAGGCGTTCTCTACCACCTAACACTT
>NW_007487031.1:0-287 GCF_000475195.1 Diaphorina citri
TAATTACCAAAATTATTTAACTCTTTAACACAACACAATTATTTCACAATGAACAAGGAAATACAGAAGTACAAAGTATGAACAAGGAAATACAGAAGTACAAAGTAATTACAAGTACCAAGATTTGCATTATTTACCATGTCTGGAGTCGCACAAATAATGACACCAATAATGTACAATAATTAGAACCATGTGAGTCCAATGCACCCAAAGATGTGGAAAGAAATTCCAAATTAGTTCAAATCTAGAACCAGCAAATACTACAACAATTGTGACACAATCCAAAA
>NW_007487032.1:0-287 GCF_000475195.1 Diaphorina citri
TCTACTTCGTCGACTGTGGTAGGTATTTTATCTGTTGATCTAAGAAATTGTAAGAGCACAGGTAGATTCGTAGTAGCTCAACCCATCCTTTAGTGCTGTTCGCCCCTACACCTAAGCCTCGGAGTGGGCTTTTTGTGTTTGGAGTTAAGCTGAGAGCACAGGTAGGTTTTTCACTAGAGATCTTTTTCATAACCCATTCACTGCTGAACAAATGCTATTGGGTATTGAGAAATCAGACATCTCCACTAATTCGTGAATTGTCTGCAAATTTGTTCCAGTTCTCTTTT
>NW_007487033.1:0-287 GCF_000475195.1 Diaphorina citri
TGAGATGGATGCTATAGTGAGGTTTGAAGGGATGTACGGGGAGGACAGGTGGCCATGTCAGTCAAGTGTACACACACATACACACACACACCACACGCACACACCACACACACAACGCAACACAACTCAACACAACACACGCTCAAACACACCCTCCCGCCTGCTTTATGGACACACTGAAGAAAATCAGAAATTAAAGTAGGTACCTGTAAATGAAGCCCTGGAGAACCTGTTTTAGACACGAATAAATGATAATAATTGAAAATATAAAATAAATAATAATAAAA
>NW_007487034.1:0-287 GCF_000475195.1 Diaphorina citri
TATACCTTTTATTATTAGTAATAATAAAGGAAGGACGGACTAAAAAGGTATAAGGGACGGACTATTGTATTCGCTTCGTTGTTGTCTGTCTGTCTGTTCCCATAGAAGGACTTATCCAAACCTAGTCGACCTATATATCAAATTAAAGGTCTTTTTACCAGGAACACTAAAATGGTGGTGCAAATTTTGTCCAGAAAACCATAAAGCCGAAAAAAAAAAAACTGGTTTTTGGGGGATTTTTTTCACATTTTCTCACACAAATGAGCTCTGATCTTGAAATTTGTCGC
>NW_007487035.1:0-287 GCF_000475195.1 Diaphorina citri
ACAGAACTCATCGTCACTTGCATGTACTGCAGCAAGATCCTCACGTACGAAACAGAAACCATCATGAACCACTGCAAGTTTTGCAAGGCCGTCTCTCGGCCGACCAAATACCAACGCTACGTGTGCTGCCTATGCTCCAAATATCGACACTCGGACGCTAGCAAAATGCGCTCGCATATACGGACTCACACGAAGGATCGACCGTATAAATGTTTCTACTGCGACTATCGATCCAACGAGCGGTCCAATGTGAAGGCGCATATGATTCGACGACATTCGGTCAAGCC
>NW_007487036.1:0-287 GCF_000475195.1 Diaphorina citri
CCCGAGTTCGCTGTAGAATATAGCATTATGTTTTTGGTAAACCGTTCCTCAGATATTCATAGATTCAGACTTTCCCGGACACTTGAAAAAAAGCTCTTGTCTGACATGTGTTTTTAACGATTCACATAAAGCCTGAAGTCTCTTATTCCTAACTACTCCTCCTTCCTCCTCCTTTATCTTCTTCTCGTTTTCCTCCTCCTTCTTCCTCTTCTTCCTTCTCCTTCTCCTCCTCCTCCTCCTTCTCCTTCTCCTCCTCCTCCCCCTCCTCCTTCTCCTCCTCCTCCTTC
>NW_007487037.1:0-287 GCF_000475195.1 Diaphorina citri
TAAATATTTTGAAATTTTATAAGGTCTTCTTTTAAAGACAATTTAAATCCAAATAAGTTCTGTCCACAATTTCGGAACGAAGAAAAATGCAGGGACATTTGGTATGGTGATAAAAGATAAAAGTCGTACCATTCCTTTGAGGGTTATCGCCAAACAGACAATGTAAATAAACTGTATAAAGTTTCCTCATTTTCTAAAGGTTTGTTCTCGGAACGGCTGGCTCTCTCCCATCCTGTCTGTCCTCTCTCTTCGCTTTTGGGACGATAAAAAAAGTCATCTAGTTCAAA
>NW_007487038.1:0-287 GCF_000475195.1 Diaphorina citri
CTGGAAGAGATTAATTTGAGGAAACGAGACGGGTAGCTTGTCACAGAATGGAGGGTGAAACTCCCGTCATTAGAAACTTTTATGTTTCGGCAATTGCGGCTGTTGTGGCAATTGCAGGTTCCAAGGTGTGAGTTTTGATCATTCTACCGCTCGCGCTGTTGTGCTAGGGTGCAATAGTGGCACCTTCCTCCTTACTAGGCCTAAGTTCTGTCCAATCAACCACTGTTTAGGTTTGCTGGGGCGCATTGTAGCAACTTCCTGCTGGTCAAGCGTGAATTTTGGACACT
>NW_007487039.1:0-287 GCF_000475195.1 Diaphorina citri
TACTCCAAATTGCAATTCTGATGGAGAATCCTGGACTGAAATTAGATAAATCTAAATGTGCATTTTTCTAATTCCAATAGATCAGTGGATACCCAGGGAAAAGTATCCAAGGTAATTAATTACCTATCTTTATTATTTATCACTACCTTTTTTCTTTATTAATAGATCAGTTGCACTTACTTGGGTGGTGTTTCGAAGTCATAGAGCAAGAAAAATGAGGACCAACGGAATTTTTTTTTTCTTCTACGACTTCTAGATCCCGAGATAAATCGATTTAAAAAATACCG
>NW_007487040.1:0-287 GCF_000475195.1 Diaphorina citri
CTCCTCAATCCAGAGTTGCTAGGGTCGAATCCCGGACAGGCCGAAAATTTTCCAACCAAACTTTTCCGTTCTTGGACAAGCATGGATGCAAAAGAAGTAATGCGAAAGCGATGCCGAGGTACATTTTCTTAAACTAAAAAAAATAAAAAAAAAATAATGAGATGTTATTTCTGAAGCGACTTGGACTTGGTAGAAAAGTGTGGTAATTGCTCTGTATTTTGATGTCAGCCTCTTAGGAAGATGTCCTAATGAGATAATATTATGTTTAGAAAACAAATTACGAATAT
>NW_007487041.1:0-287 GCF_000475195.1 Diaphorina citri
GCTTAGCCGATACACACAGGCTGTTATGGCCGGGGAGAGTAAGTTTTAGATTTTTACCTAACCATTAGCCATTATACAGAATCTAACCATCTCTGGCTGGTGGACGTTAAACAGGGAGTAGACCAGCTTAGTCTGACTGTTGGACATTAAACAGGGAGGAGACCAGCCTGAAAATTCCCTCGCTAAAGAAATAGCAAAGCTTGAAATGCGAAGGGGAGAACGAATCTTCTCTCTCTCTCTCTCTCTCTCTCTCTCTCTCTCTCTCTCCTCCTCTCTCTCTCCTCCTT
>NW_007487042.1:0-287 GCF_000475195.1 Diaphorina citri
GTACCTGAATAGCTATTTCAATTTCAACGAGTAAAAAGATCAAGAACACACACACTTTTGAGTGAATCTTCCAAGTTCTTCGGATGTTAATTTATCACATAACAGGGGTGGATACTTGGGGATAGCTAGACAGGGGATAGCAAAGCTGATGATTCCAGTTCTCTAGTCAGCCAAATATTACAATAAAATGTGTTAGACTGAGTCTGTCCACTTGTAGTATGTACCCAGGTCTGTCAGACTGTCTGAGCGTGAGTGGCAGGTGTTAAAGGCTGTACAATAAAAACCTA
>NW_007487043.1:0-287 GCF_000475195.1 Diaphorina citri
GAAAAGGCTAAGAAAAATAAGAGAAGAATGAAAACAGTTACATACATACCTACTTATCTATATCTATCTATCTAAATTCCAAACTGAGTGCCCATAGATATGTTGTACATGTCTACATGTATGCTTTCAAACTTGAATAAGTACCTACCTAGATATAGTACAATATTTCTAGCTCAGGTAGCTCAGGGACGCAACTCGGATGGTAAATTTCAAATATGGGACGCAACTCGGATGGTAAATCTCAAATATGGGACGCAACTCGGATGGTAAATCTCAAATATGGGACG
>NW_007487044.1:0-287 GCF_000475195.1 Diaphorina citri
CCAAAAAAAAAAAAAAAAAAAAAAAAAAAAAAAAAAAAAAAGACCTTTGATATGCTGTAACTATCACAAGTAGGGGGTTCTCATTTAAGATTTTAAAGTTAGCCCCCTTAGGGCCTACCCTGAAAAAGTCCCTGCACTTTTACATCTAATAATAGGCTATAAAAAACTAGAGATAAATACAGGCTCGTATACAAAATTTCAGGTTCCTGCATTCATCTGTTCAAAAATTAAGGTGTGGGGGGACTCTATACAGGCTCGTATACAAAATTTCAGGTTCCTACATTCAT
>NW_007487045.1:0-287 GCF_000475195.1 Diaphorina citri
CGTCGCGACAAATTTCGAGATCAGAGCTCATTTGTGTGAGAAAATGTGAAAAAAAATCCCGCAAAAACCGTTTTTTTTTGGTTTTTTGGCTTTATGGTTCTCTGGACAAAATTTGCACCACCATTTTCGTGTTCCTGGTAAAAAGACCTTTAATTTGATATATAGGTCGACCAGGTTTGGATAAGTCCTTCTATGGGGACAGACAGACAGACAGACAGACAGACAGACAGACTGACTGACAGACAGACAGACCGACACCGAAGCGAATACAATAGTCCGTCCCTTAT
>NW_007487046.1:0-287 GCF_000475195.1 Diaphorina citri
TTAATTTGTCGTTCTTCAAATGCGTTTGAAGCGGATTTTTTTTTTTTTTTAAGTTGACCTTTTACAAATACACTTCCGTTCTCTGAGTTCTCGGTAATATTGTAGCAGTAAATTATTTTCCTTTAATCAAATCTAACTGTAGGTATACACCAAAGAGAATATCAGGAAAAAACTTCTATTCGAAAAAAAAAGTTTATTGCCAACTTTACAAAAAAAAAATCTCTTAGAGCATTTTTTCCTCGTCGAACGTTTAACTTTTTGAACTTTTCGTTGTTATAAAGTTGTTT
>NW_007487047.1:0-287 GCF_000475195.1 Diaphorina citri
ATGTCACGTATCAGAGATGAATACATAATGAGGAAGGACTAATCACGAGATTTAGATTGAGTACCTACCTACCTGCTTTATGTTATTTGAATATTGATAAGCATAATATAATTATTATAATCTACAACATAATTATTATGTAGGTACCTTTACAGGTTGATATCAAACGTGACATAAAGTACCTACTAAAATTTTTGCTGTACCTAATATACTAATTTTATTATGAATAATTGATTTGATTGATACAAGTTTAACGCTAGTTTATTATTATTATTATTATTATTATT
>NW_007487048.1:0-287 GCF_000475195.1 Diaphorina citri
TATTGTCATACGATCCAGAATCCAGATCGTAAGAAAAATCGTATCATGTATTGTGTACCACGCTTTAAAGATGGTCACATGTTGGTTATTAAGCTATAGCCGACTCTCTAATTATTTATCTAGTAGGACTTAATTTGTTGGATCCTTTAATTAGAACTTTCTTGGCTGCGTACATCATCGCGCATCGTTTGATGGGCAGTAAATAAGTACCTCCTGTTTATGATGTAATTTGCCAGAGGCATAGCAGACCTACATGTTGGCATTGGCACCTTTCAGCTTAAAATTAT
>NW_007487049.1:0-287 GCF_000475195.1 Diaphorina citri
CGGGACCTTCTGCATGACAAGCAAGCGCATTTTACCACCGGACCAACAGTGTCCCAATGTTAATTGAGGGCACGGTTGGTCGTGTTAGTTCCCCTTGCATGTTTATTGGATAAGGTCCTTTTCTGAGGCAGGTTTTCAAGGAGGTTTCACCTTGTCTCCTTACAGCTGTGCTTTCCCTTCTCGAGGACACAGGTGTTAGTTTGTCCACAGAGGGAGAAGACAGGCTCTACCGCTCTCATGGTCAAACCAACACCGAGATCCATCAGCTGAAATATACGTCAATTATG
>NW_007487050.1:0-287 GCF_000475195.1 Diaphorina citri
CCATTCTTATCCAATGTTAAAACGGGTTAACCTTTCTATTCTTTCTAACCACCATATTTTACCACCTACGTTCTAACCTCGAATAACCAAGAACGAACCTTAACTTAACTTTCTCCATTGCAAGAGAGAAAAAGAGTGTGAAAATTGGAAGAAAGAGTGAGACGGGAAAATAAAGAGAATGAAAGTTGAGAGAGAGAGGGAGAGAGAGAGCCGGAAAAATTATAGCATTTCCGGTGGCCAAAAAGAGAGATAGAGAAATGAAAAGAAAGAGTGAGAGGAAGAGAGTT
>NW_007487051.1:0-287 GCF_000475195.1 Diaphorina citri
CTTCATTGCCTCCCAATTAAAGAAATTTTAATAATGCCACCTACTGTGTCATGCAGGATTTGTCACAACATTTGAAGATTTTTAAAATAAGCTCCAAGTGTTTCCACATCATGATACTTGGTTCTTCATAAGTACGAGAGTGAATATGAACGAGCTTAAAAACACCTCCGAGGGCTTATTGTCAATTACAGGAGACAGTATTTACTTTTACTCTCTAGGACTCGACGGAGTAAGATTCTTGTAATTCCATTAGTTCCTGTTATAGTATAGTCCAGTCATGAAAGGGT
>NW_007487052.1:0-287 GCF_000475195.1 Diaphorina citri
TGGTCAAACCATACCCATCACTATTGATGTTGAGAATGGAAGCAACATTGCTGTGGATGATGTTGTTATTGAACTCACTAAGGTAAGAGAAAACTAGTCTTCCGAAGAAAAAAAAAAGTTTTGGTTTTTTCTCTTGGAGACGTTTGATAGAGGGAAATATAACGACCAAGGTCTTACCGTCCCGAAAACTAGAGAAGGAAGACAGGATAGGAGAAAGCCAGCCCGTTTCGAAAATCCGAGAACGAACCTCATCTGTTCAGGATAAAATCCGCCTCAGGCGGGAATCG
>NW_007487053.1:0-287 GCF_000475195.1 Diaphorina citri
TTGAATCAGGACCAGCAGATTCAAATCTGGTCAGTTGGATCTTATGGATGATTACTGTGGAATGAAATCAAAATTGGTTAGGTATCACAAGAGACAAAGATACAGGCGTGAATGATTCTGAATGAAAAGAAGTAATGAAGTAAAAAACATGGTCCTTCAATGTCCTTTTATTGTTGGTTGTTAGTGCTTTGAGTTCCTTGATTGTTATCTTTAGGTAAATTTTATTGTAGTGTAGAGTGTAAAACAGTAGCTTTATTTACCAATTTATGAATGTTTTTTGATTGTAA
>NW_007487054.1:0-287 GCF_000475195.1 Diaphorina citri
GCATGTGAAGGTTGGTGGTTCGAATCCAAGTCAAATCATGAAATTTATCGAGGTCAATTCGTAAGTGGAGAAGGTAACGATATTTGTGACGAGCATGAAAGTGTGCTTAATACAACACAAAGAAAATGTCCAACTCCCTTCGTTCAGTTATTGTAAGGGATTTGTCACGGTTTGAATCTATTTTCCTATGGAACTATGATAATACTAGATTATAATATTTCACCTCTATCTCTCCTCAGAATGTATCCATCTGTTCTTATTTCAATCCACACGGCAGCGGATCGGAA
>NW_007487055.1:0-287 GCF_000475195.1 Diaphorina citri
TAATAATAATAATACATTTGGGGAAAAAATATATAATTTGATCAAGGGTGGGGTTAATGCTTATGGCATTCTCTAATTAATCTCATCAGTCTTCAGAATAATTCTCTAATTTCTTACCGGTCCAGAGTCCGCCAAGCGTTGTTTTCACTCCACTCGCATGATTGACGGCACTGCGTGAGAAAGATCCAGTAATGGGCATGGAAGATACGAATGCTCCAAACAGATTACATACACCTAACGTGAGTAGCTCTTGAGTAGCATCCACTGAATCACCACTAGCTGAAATG
>NW_007487056.1:0-287 GCF_000475195.1 Diaphorina citri
CCTTCGTGACGTGTGGTGGTGGATTGTGATGTGACAGGATCGACAGGTTACGGTACGGCCGGATACTAATCTTACTGGTGATGGCTGCTGTAGAAAAGAATCGAATCCTATGACGTTGTACACGTACTATTTAAATTTGTATATTATTTACAATAAGAATTGTAATAAATAAATACCTTTTTCAGTCTTCCCTTTACCCCCGCAGTCTAACTAAGTTCTAAAGCTGTTTCCACACATAGTCGACACCGTCGATCGATGAGGTGAAGAGGTGATTCTATGTTGTCGAA
>NW_007487057.1:0-287 GCF_000475195.1 Diaphorina citri
AAACAAGGTTTATTTTAAATGTGCTATTGATCCCCCCACTTCGTAATAGGAGAAATCATTCTGATTACCTCCCTCCCCCGTGCAAATCGTCTTATTAACAATATCGCTTTCTCCTCGGTCGGCATCGAACCCGGAACCTTCAGCATCACAATCTAGGATTTTCAAAATACCTATTTCATTTTTTACACGTACCTACCTAAAATAATTGCAGAAATCGCAAAATTAATAATTTTCATCTCGCAATCTTTTTGACCCCACCGGAAATGGAACTACGCTTAATCAGGGTG
>NW_007487058.1:0-287 GCF_000475195.1 Diaphorina citri
TGCTGTATTTAAGGTAAGGCCAGCCACTCACTATCAGGTAGACCTGATAGGTACGGTTGAAAAGGTCCGCCTGTTAGGTCTACCTGATGTTGTGTGTACTCATCAAGTAGACTTGACAGGTACGGCTGAAAAGGTCCGCCTGTCAGGGCTACCTGATACCTGATGAACACACACACCATCAGGTACACCTGATCAGGTGATCAGGTGTCCCTGTCAGGTCTACCTGATAGTGAGTGACTGTTTCTTTTTCAGGTACACAATATTTGACATGGGGTCTATTTGGAGCG
>NW_007487059.1:0-287 GCF_000475195.1 Diaphorina citri
TTCCTTCTCTCTTCGATTTCGGGACAATAAGACCATAGCAGTTACAGTTCCCTCTGTCAAACCTCTTAAAAAAAAAAAGTGAAAACTTTGTTGAATAGGTACTCATAATCATAAGTCTCATAACAGATAGTAGCCAAAATGCATTAGAGCAATGATCATACTGTTCAAACTATGTATCAAAGTCAATACTTGTGGTGGATTAGAGGAGAAACAGGAGGAGGAGGAGAGAGAGAGAGAGAGAAAGGGAAAATTTAATACGAAATGAGTTAGTTAGAAATGATAGAGTG
>NW_007487060.1:0-287 GCF_000475195.1 Diaphorina citri
TAGATCAGTTGCGCTTACTTGGGTGATGTTTCAAAGTCATAGAGCAGGAAAAATGAGGACCAACGCAATTTTTCTTTTGCTTCTACGACTTCGAGATCCCGAGATAAATCGATTTAAAAAATACCGGTAATTCGTGAACGGCATACGCTGTAACGCTCCCGTACACTATGACGTCACATCAAATGTCCCGGGCAAAGCTCCCTCGCAGGTCGCAGGCAACGCATTAATGTGTTTGTGCGCATACGTTTCTGCGCAGTTGTTTCTGCTCCTCCGCTAGCGCGCTTGCA
>NW_007487061.1:0-287 GCF_000475195.1 Diaphorina citri
CAGTACTGCCTTCCTGGCCACTTCCTCCTGCCACATCTTATCCAACCTGGGAGGAAATGGAAATCATCACTACTGGTAAGATTACGTACAGAAAGAGGCAAAATGTCCCAAGTAAAGCAGACAGTGAAATCAAAGCATACAAACAATGAACTACATCACAACACAAAATCTTCTTCTTCCTCGCCTTTTCCCATGTCCAGACGGGGTCAGCATTTTTTTGTCAGCCTCTCAATCAGCTAGGGTGATTGCTTTAGGCTGACATTTGGTTTTGGCTACAACAATTTTAC
>NW_007487062.1:0-287 GCF_000475195.1 Diaphorina citri
CAGGCAACACTAGACGGTGAGGATTTTTTTTCTTTTTTTTTTTAATGTTAACACAGGGGATCACTAAGTTCTAAAGAATAAAAAGATTCTAAAGACTAGTTCCATAAGAGTACAGAGAAAAGTTCTATTGAAAGAATATCTGAAAAACACTGTAAGCATCCACACATGAATGGTTAGCTTCTTCGAGCTAAGCTTAACTTAGCAATGCCCTCCCTTGCACTCTTTTTCTCTCCCTTGCACTCTTTTTCTCTCCCTTACACTCTTTTTCTCTCCCTTGCACTCTTTTT
>NW_007487063.1:0-287 GCF_000475195.1 Diaphorina citri
CCTTCCCAATTTTGTTGCAATTTTGGACTATGACCTTTACGTCCTTTAGGGTTATACAGCCATACAAGATCACCTTCCTTAAATCCTATAGAATCAACTGATACATCTTTACATTCTTTACCGGCCTTCATTCTGTCTCTTGACGATTTCCGTTTGTCTCTGGATCGGTCTTGAACGTCTTGCTTGTTCTCTATCTTGGGTCGAATCATGTCTTGATTTGTCTCCTTCTTGTCTTGATCGGCAACTCCTTTGGATGTCTTTGCAGCTCGCACTACACGATGGTTCAA
>NW_007487064.1:0-287 GCF_000475195.1 Diaphorina citri
TGTTTATGTGAAAAGAGATATGCGGGGGAAAATCTTTTTATGGGAATTTAAGGTAATTCAAGTGAAATCATCACTTCACCTTACTCTTACTTACGCACAGGATTAAATTCTTTATCTAAAAAACAAACCGTTATGTTGGAAACTTTTAGGTCTTTGATGTTCACAAATGGTAAACTTCAACATTATGAACCTAGCAGTTCATAGAAAACGGGTCCATGAGATCAATATGACATGCAAAATTGTAAAAAGGATTAACAAACAAATAGAAGAAAAAGACTGATAAGAAA
>NW_007487065.1:0-287 GCF_000475195.1 Diaphorina citri
TAAATGTAACTGAATTCTAGGGTTAAGGTGTTATAAATCACCTATAAGGCAGTCGAATATGAATTTGAATAAGGATTTTTTTTTTTTTTATTTAAAAGAGAACCCTGTATAGGAATTGCTAGAATCTAGAATGCAATTAGCAGCAAATTGAACACGAGCTATATGTACTATGTTGCTATGGAAGTTGAGATGGAATGCCTGAGAATCCGCAGATCTGTGTTAATTGAGTCCGTAATTAGAATCGGGGGAATCATGTTCTCTAATAGTTCAATTTATAATTACCTTAT
>NW_007487066.1:0-287 GCF_000475195.1 Diaphorina citri
GGAGCGACACATTAGTGTGCATGATCGTGTACTTTAAATAAGCGAATGCGGTTCAGTAAGGATTTTGCCTCACTCTGGGATCGAACCGACGCCCCGCCTCCCAGTTACCTTTGGCCGTAGTGCCAAGTTCTTCGGTAGAGGGCAGCAAAGCTGCAAGCGGGTCTGTCTTGTTGAAATTCGCCTTGAATTGTCCATCCATCCTGGAGGAATTTTGCTCCATGTTGGCCCCACTCAGTAAATCAAATATCATTTCCTCATCTAAAGGTTCGAGGGTGGACCACGTACGA
>NW_007487067.1:0-287 GCF_000475195.1 Diaphorina citri
ATGTGACAAGGATGCAACTCAAAACGTTTGGTTGAGATAGGTGCTGCGGTTGGCGGTATTTTGACCGCTTTTTGGCGGATTTTGACCGTTTTTTGGCGGTTTTCAGCTATACCGACTAAACGGTTAGAGATATTGTAAAAGTTAATATAGAACATAAAAACAAGCATCATTCAATAAGATAAGGAAAGTCGTGTGATGTTCACACCAGATTTTTTATTCTCCCTCTATTTCTTCCACGCTCCCTCTTTGTTGTTTCCCTTACCTTTTCTTATCTCCTTGGTTCTCGC
>NW_007487068.1:0-287 GCF_000475195.1 Diaphorina citri
TTACTCCAGCACTAGGCTACTAGTGTGGCATTGAGGAAAAAATTCCATACCTCAGATGGGACTGAACCCATGCTCTCCCATTCACCAGGCGAGCGTGTTGACCACTTTACCATTTGGATGCTCCAAATTTCCGCAGCCTGGCCTATAGTAAAAAATAAAAATAAAAAAATACAGCCCTGTAGAACCTCGATTATATCAACTAATTGGGACCGAGGGTAGTTGAATAAATTAAGGCCTGTCAGGTCTACGTGATGAAGAGTGGCTGGCCCTAATTTGTGAAACCGTCT
>NW_007487069.1:0-287 GCF_000475195.1 Diaphorina citri
AAATTTCATCTACATGATGCCGTTTATTTCATTCCTTAATTTCCAGCCGTTTCTGAGATATAAGCGTGGTTCGCAAATAACGAACCACCCTGTATAGGAGGAGGAGGAGAAGTAAGAAGAAAAGGAGAAAGAGGAGAAGGAAGAAGAGGAAAAGAAAAAGAAGAGGAGGAGGAGGAGGAGGAGGAGGAGGAGAAGACATTTAATGTGCTGGTTGACAAAGGTCATCCCCATCATAAATCAAGAGGATCACCCGGGGACATTACCTACCCCAGTGGTTCCCAACATGG
>NW_007487070.1:0-287 GCF_000475195.1 Diaphorina citri
GAATAAATATTATAAATAAAAATGAGCTATGCAATCAATAGAGATGCATACACTTTAGCAAAATCTTCAACTTCAGATAAATATCCAAACGAAACACTTGGTAATGTTTGTATACTTGAACACCTAACACACACTGAACAATACAAATTGCTTACTGGGACAAATTGATCATATTACGTACATAAAACTAAAAGATTTGATATATTTTTGACTAGATCGCATAAAACTACGTACGTGAAGCACGAACTTTGCACAAGGTGACTTGTTTGATTTCCACCAAAATATCT
>NW_007487071.1:0-287 GCF_000475195.1 Diaphorina citri
CGAAATTTGACCCAGACAAAGAGAAACCTCAAGTGAAGTAAAACCATGTGAAAATGGTCAAAATGGCCCTAATAAACTAATAAATCAAATAATATAGAAAGTTGGAGTTAGACCCGAACATCAATGTGTTAGATTAGATTCGAATTCCGAACATCATAAAAATCAATGTGACATTTTGATCCTGTGTCGATTTCTTTTCCCCATCTCGTCACTAAAACAAAATTGTTTTCAAATATTTGTGTGAATAACAGTTTGAACAGTTACCGACATTCCTACCATATTGATTA
>NW_007487072.1:0-287 GCF_000475195.1 Diaphorina citri
TTTTAGGGGGAACAAGAAATACAAGAATGCCCGAATTCGGACACCAAAGTTCACCTTCAGATTGTCCTACTTTTTTTTTCATGACAGTCCTTTTCGAAGTTGAATGTCAGAGCCTTTGGCAATAATTTTGTCATTTGATTGCAAATATTGTATTTCGTACATGCACTGAGAAAAAAAAATAGTGACAGGGTGCCACTAGTTAGGTTGGGATGGGCGAATGTAAATTCCCCCGATTTCATGTAAATTCCCCCGATTTCAAAATTACTTCCTGTAGGGTCATATGTAAA
>NW_007487073.1:0-287 GCF_000475195.1 Diaphorina citri
TCCAAACTATTGTAGTTTTCTTCTTGCATCATCTTCTTTGATTATTTCCACAATTGAGTTTGCTGCCCATATCCTGGTAGACGATCATGTAGAGATGATGGTAGTCCCAATAGACTACCGATGTTGGTTATGGTTAGTTTTTTCACTCATATACTTAATAATCAACCTGGTACCCCATTATGCAGAGAAGGTAGTAAATTTCACACACAATACAACACGTCTACCAGCTCCAAGGTCATCAGACTTCGGCAAATAATGCTAATGCCACAGGCAACACTCAGACACAG
>NW_007487074.1:0-287 GCF_000475195.1 Diaphorina citri
AACTTTATTTTGTATTTATATGTAGATACATTTTGTTACCATCTGTAAATAAAGTTTGATCCAATCGTGTAATAATAAAACCTTTACCACTAAGAGCCTTAAGGTGGGTTTCACCAACGTTCTTTTTAGCCCCTGTTAAGCCTAGGTATACAAATCAACAGGCCTCAATCAAAGCAAGGGTACTTGTGCAGAATTAACGTCCATGGAAGGTTGCTACCAAAGGAACTGGCACAAACAAGCAGTGACCAGTGTTATTATAGGGTTAGGTTAAACGCAAGAAGGAGTTT
>NW_007487075.1:0-287 GCF_000475195.1 Diaphorina citri
CGCGGCCCTAATGGAACGAACGAAGTAACTTCAGAGATTTAACTCAACTCTGTTGCTCCATGAGGCTAACAGGAGACCACAGCTCGTTAAAATTATTTTGTTTCACCTCAATTTGAATCCAAGTTATTGGTAGAAATTTCGGTATTTGTGTACCGAGGTGCATCGACCATGGGATGACATTTTTCTGACAAGCACACCTACTTGTGGTGGTTGGTATAGGCATGTACATTGTACATAGGTATTTCGGATTTCATCGACTTTATGTATGTATTAGCTTTCAGTTTTGG
>NW_007487076.1:0-287 GCF_000475195.1 Diaphorina citri
AAAAAAAAAAAGAGGGAGAGAGGGAGAGAAGGGAGGGATATAGAGAGAGGGAAAGGGAGAGAGAGAAAGAGGGAGGGAAAGAGAGGGAGGGAGAGAGAGAGGGAAAGGGAGAGAGAGAGGGAAAGGGAGAGAGAGAAAGAGAGAGAGAGAAGATGTATGTTTACAAAAGAATACCTAATTGTTCGAGGTTCAAGAAGAAAGAAAGAGGGAGAAGGAGAGAGAGAAGAATGAGGAGGGAGAAAAGAGAGGGAGAGAGGGAATGGCATAACAAGGATTTTTTTCCTACC
>NW_007487077.1:0-287 GCF_000475195.1 Diaphorina citri
CCCCCCCCCCCCCCTCTGCCCTCCTGTCCCGGACATACGGACTGGTTCATATACAGGGTCTGACCCACGTCTTGACCGTGTGTGACCCACGAGGTGCGTTTTTTTTGATAGGGGCAGGGGGAACTGTAAAAACGGAGGTCTTACTTATCGTCCCGAAATCAAAGCCTGATTGATGAAATGATGAGAGGTCTGACTGGCATCGGTACACCCATGGAAAATCGACCCCGGACAGAAATCACACCGCTGACCTTCCAAGGTAACTAGACTGGGAAAAACAAATCAACACT
>NW_007487078.1:0-287 GCF_000475195.1 Diaphorina citri
TTTCGTTTTTACCATTTTTTACTTTTTTTAACCTCTCTACTCTCTTGCTTCTCAAATCCTCTCAACTTCTAGAGTTCTTTTTATTCTGTTCTTGTGTCTTGTGTTTATGTTTTTTTAATTTTTATCTCAGTTTGGAGTACAGTTACCTTCGGAGTAGTTGTGCCGGCGTTTCTACACGCGAAATATTTTATTTTTACTTTCGTTTTTACTTACTTTTTGTATTTTGTGTGTAAGTTTTCAAATCTTTTTTTTATTTGTTAAGGAATTTAACTTATTTTTTACTTGAA
>NW_007487079.1:0-287 GCF_000475195.1 Diaphorina citri
GGTAACGAGAATTTCAACACCCAGTTAGGACAGTTGATAAGTCGGTTCTAAAAGAAAACAGATATATCTAGGTCAGACCTTTTAGCTAAATTACTTATATATATGTTATAGATAGGTAGGTATTTGTTTTAAGATCAGTTTTCAATTTTCAGAGTACCTACGTATAATCCAAATATTTATTGTCAACATAAAAAATATCGAGTTCTCTATTTCATATCCTTTCTGAGTCATTAATGCCCACTTAAGCTTTGTGTTAAAGTTAGATTGAGTTTAAATCGACTGGATTA
>NW_007487080.1:0-287 GCF_000475195.1 Diaphorina citri
GAACCGTACATTTTTCGAGTTCCGGCCCGCGGACACTTCTGATCCTCATAAATTATGGACGATGTCTACAAATTTTACGCGACCTGTGGCTAAAGGTAAAGTCGTGAGAAGCGCTAGTTCCTTTTGAACTTTTTCCCTGTGTAGCCCTAAATGGCGGAACTTTGGTCCGGAATAACGGCCGAACCGTTCCTTCTGGAAACAGGGCCCAAGGATAATAATAATAATAATAGTGCTTATTTATACTGCTCGCATAGGACTGAAAAGTCCCTTTACTCCAGCAGTAGGCT
>NW_007487081.1:0-287 GCF_000475195.1 Diaphorina citri
TTTTTTGTGACTGTATAACTGCTAATGCCTTTGCTGACCTGATTTATACCCTCCATTCGGTGACAATCTCCGGTCCAGGTTACTAACTTCAACCAGACTGAATGGGCCAAGAAAATTTCAACAGTACGCCAGTGTGATGGACACCGATCGAATACCAACCACACGTAAAACTGTGTCCATACATAGTGATTCATCGGGGGTGTATTCGGAAGCTACATTTATAAAATTTATAATCCAATACCTACCTCGGTGGTGTAGTGGTCAAGGCGCTCGCCTGGTAAACAGGA
>NW_007487082.1:0-287 GCF_000475195.1 Diaphorina citri
AAAAAAAATGAGTGTTTCACCACTGTTTACAACTGCTGCATTAGACTCTTATGGTCTGTGTCATAGTTTGCCCATCCCATAGTATGTCCCTCATCAGATTGGCGAGGAGAGCCACAATGCTTCCCATTTAGGTACTGGGTCAACACAAGAACACCAGAAAGTAACCCATTGAAATATATGCAATCAGAATACAAGTGCAAATATTTTGTTGATTTTGGGATTCGAACCCAGGACATTTTGCATGGGAAACAAGTGTGTTACTGTGCCCTCATCAAAAGTTATATATA
>NW_007487083.1:0-287 GCF_000475195.1 Diaphorina citri
GGGCTACGAGACCACGCCTGGTTATGGGTCGGTGACGAGTAAGACCAAGTCCGGATCACATGGGCATATCAACCCGGATCCACCTGAAGCCAATGGAGGACCTGTAGGCGGAGAGTTGACCTTGAAGAAGGTAAGTGTGTGTGTGGAGTAAGGTTCATTCAATAAGACAAGGAAAATATTTATAACATTCTCACCAGTCACAAAAGATCTAACCAGGTCGCAGTGACATAGGGCGTTCATTATAGCCGATAGCCCCACTTATACCAATACCAACATTCTACCTAGAG
>NW_007487084.1:0-287 GCF_000475195.1 Diaphorina citri
CAAGCTTTTCCAAGCTTTTATACAGGTTCCCCAAGGCTAACAGTTCCAAGAACACAAGCTTTTCACAGCTTTTATACATGTTCCCCAAGGCTAACAGTTCCTTGAGTACAAGTTTTCCAAGCCTTTAATCCAGGTTATTAAAACGAACAAAAGAAGTCATGGAAAATGGTAATATCTAAAGCCTAAGAATTTGAACAACAAAAACCTCGAGAGTTTAAATCCAACAAATAGCAAACATATTAACAAACAAAATCCTTAATACATAATAAATATTCTTTGGGACAAAT
>NW_007487085.1:0-287 GCF_000475195.1 Diaphorina citri
CAATTATGAAGAGAATTTGAAGAAGTGTGTTTGTGTTTATAAACAAAATAGGTTCTTACATAAGCAAACACATTTGAACATTCGTACGAAAAGAATAGACAACCTTGGACACAATGCAAGTTTTGCTGAATATGTAATTGTTTATGTTGCATCCTCCTATCTTTAAATTTCTTGAATTGAATTTTGTAGAACAATAACAAAATCAAATCAAATCATGAATTATTTGTGGTAAAGCAGAGCGTTTTCACAACTTATGGTAAAGCAGATCACTGCTAAATGCCTCCTTC
>NW_007487086.1:0-287 GCF_000475195.1 Diaphorina citri
TAAACCACGACTATACTAACATCATGCAGTCTAATAACATCATGAGCTTGGAAAACAGGAGAAAACTCCAAGATCTAATGTTCCTATTCAAAATTCTTCATAATAAAATTGATTCACCAGAACTTCTTAGTAATATAAACATTAGAGTCAACTCAAGACAAACCAGATTAAATCATACCTTCAAAATCAATAGAAGTCATATAAACATTGCTCAGCATTGCCCCATCAGGAGAATTCAGCATCTTGGAAACATCATTGGTGGTGCGGGGGTCGATATATTTTCCTGC
>NW_007487087.1:0-287 GCF_000475195.1 Diaphorina citri
CATACCTCGGCTGAGATTGAACCCACGCCCTCCTGTTTACCAGGCGAGCGCCTTGACCACTACACCACCGAGGTAGGTGCCCTAAAAGACGGGTTAAGCTTACACTAATATACGAAGTGCTTTATTTAGATTGTCAGCTAAGAACAAGCTGTTCCACTTTGCTATTGTAGTTCAGCATATTCTGCTGTCCTCCCCTTTCGCCCCACTCGGGGGGCTCGAAATAGAACTACAATAGGACGTGGCTGAACAAATGATGAGTCAATAATAGGGCCCTTGTCAAGAAAAAA
>NW_007487088.1:0-287 GCF_000475195.1 Diaphorina citri
CCGCCCCGGGCGGGAATCGAACCCGCGGCCTAGCGCTTACAAGGCAGACGCACTACCAACTAAGCTAACCAGGCTGGCCGGAAATTCAAACAAAATTTCATGATGTAGGAATGGTCTGGCTGACGGACCTTAAACAGGGAGCATACCAGCCTGGAGTTTCCCTTGCTGAAGACTTAGCAAAGGTTGAGTGCGAAGGGCATTTTGTAGCCAAAACCTAATGTCAGCCCAAAAGCGATCACCCTAGAGCTGATTGAGAGGCTGACGAAAAACGCCGACCCCGTCTGAAC
>NW_007487089.1:0-287 GCF_000475195.1 Diaphorina citri
AGCTTGTTCTTCAGTATGGTTTCAAATGAGCTTGCAAAGTTAGCTTTACTAAGAATGGGTGTCCAGGCACTGATATCTGCCCTAACGCATTGATCAATGTTGTTGACATTGGACACTATGGCATACTCGCAATTCTCATCAGAACTTGTATCTGAGGTGTTGTCCACACTACATACTTTCCTGATTACTTTCGACATTTCAACTAGGACAACATTGGACACACCTGAAAAATAAATTCAATTATCACATTGACAGTATGAACTTAGTAGGTAACAATAATGGTATAT
>NW_007487090.1:0-287 GCF_000475195.1 Diaphorina citri
TGATCGCTTTCGGTTTTGGCCACAGAATTTTGCGAGGGGATGCCCCCTTGCACTAACTATTTCTTTAGCAGAGGAAATTCAGGTTGGTATACTCACTGTTTATAGTCCCCCAGCCAGACAATTTACTTTCCTCATTTTATACCACCAAAATCTATCTATTTTGACGGCGGATTTTACTTATATCCTAAAACAAAAACAAGGTTCGTGGTTCGTTCTCGGAACGGCAGGCTTTCTCCTATCCGGTCTTCCTCTTCTCTTCGATTTCGAGACGATAAGAACTCCGTGAC
>NW_007487091.1:0-287 GCF_000475195.1 Diaphorina citri
CAAGGTCTAATAATGCTCTAATATCCTAGAGTCTTTAGACAAGCCATAAACTTGAATTAATAATTGCCAATAGTCCTGTACTATCAGTTTTACAACACTATAGACATTGATTAGGCGGAAGGTCGTAAAGGAAACCTAATCTATTTTTTAACGTCTTGTGCCAGGCTAAGAAACTTGCCCTTATTGCAAACCCTTCTAAAATACAGCCTGTTTGCACACTTAAGCAAACAGAGGAAAGTATTTTGTAAAACTAACCACCAGAAATTCATGACCTACACCAGTAGATA
>NW_007487092.1:0-287 GCF_000475195.1 Diaphorina citri
GGTAGTGAATCTCATATAACAAAGAATACTGGCTGTGGTAGTAAAGACTTATCAAAAGATGGTGATGAGGTATTGAAAACCGATGCAGGTACATCTACGGATCCAATGGAGCAGTTGAAGGAAACAGAGGCAAAACAGACCTTTGATCAAGCAATGAAAGCAGAAACTGAAAGATACATCGACCAGGCGAAAGAACGAACTGTTGACACTAACAACAATGCAAGTCCGAATGACAATGTGAGTACTGAAACTTTGGTAGATGAGACTCCTCTAAACACACTAATGCA
>NW_007487093.1:0-287 GCF_000475195.1 Diaphorina citri
GGGTCTGGCCCCAAATCAAAATCCCCCACTGATCGCCGGGTAGGGGGTATCTGATTACAAAATAAGCATCCAACCCCCTTCCTACCTTATCAGACCTGGACCCAAGTGGTGTAGGGTTACTATAATCTGTAGACTACATTGGTACGAGTATATTTGTAGGTTTTATAAAATACATAGACTGTAATTACTTGGCTACATGTATATGGGTACAATACACATGGGTGACATTTGACTAAACTTCCTGCTTGCCTATTGACTAAGAGAATGACTGTAGTAATAAACCATTA
>NW_007487094.1:0-287 GCF_000475195.1 Diaphorina citri
AGAAGCCAGCCAAGTTCACAAAGTACACGAGAGAAGAAATTGAAAATGTTGAGGACTCGGTTGAAAAACTTGTAAAGGAAACTCCTTTTTGTAAGACGAATGGAATGAACGAGTAATGAAACAAATCAACAAACAGACAGACAAACAACCCAAACAGTGATATAAAACTAAATAAAAATGGAACTCTCTTCAGAGGTTCAAAAAGGAATAGCCTGGGAACGGTCAAAAACCGTCTGACAGTAGGTAGATGTACCAGCCAAAAGTTGATATGTACCTACTTCGTAGTG
>NW_007487095.1:0-287 GCF_000475195.1 Diaphorina citri
TTCCTGCAATCTGATTGGTTCCTTCATTTTGGGTTGACGACTCATTGCTGCCACATTGATCTGGATGAACTATAGGTACCAATACATATACCTACTTAAGGTACTTAGGTCTCTATAGTCGCGAGCAAAAAAATCTTCCGGAGTTGAATTTGTTTACAAATTACAACCTTTTCTGGAGCGCTCAACCCAAGCTGAATTAGCTGCCCCGATTTTTTGCCGGTGAGTGTAGCGTATTCAAGCTAAACGCTAGGAATATCCACTTGAAGGGAAATAAAAGAGAATATTAG
>NW_007487096.1:0-287 GCF_000475195.1 Diaphorina citri
GTGAAAAGGCGTGAGTTATGGCGACAGGCAGATTATGAGTGTGTCTCATCAGTCTCATCACATCTACATAATACAATACCTACTATAGAAATACATGTAGAATGTAAGAACATACTCTGGGGATAGGGAGTATAGGGGGCGTACATAATACAATAGAATGATAATATAGGAAGAGGTAAGATGATGAGGGAAGGGAGAGACAGATTTAACTACCTATCTATGTGAGAAGTGGAGACAAGAGAAGGAAACATGTAGAACCAGGGAGGGAGGTTTTCAATTCTTCTCTT
>NW_007487097.1:0-287 GCF_000475195.1 Diaphorina citri
CCCTTTTTTTTTTTTTTTTTTTTTTTTTTTTTTTTTTTTTTTCATACAGCCATAACAATTATAGGTACCTAATACGTGTACATACAAATACCTAGCAACTAGCCCTACATTTCCTGGTAAAGAATATAGAAATTAATAATCGAGCAGGTATTTCATAGAACTGGTTAGATGTATCTAAAAGTATGTACGTAATGGCAGTAAAAAAAAGAAAAAAAAATCGCATTCTTTGAAACATTGAAATTGAAAACCCATAGAATACAAACCATAGATGAAAAAAGTCACATGTA
>NW_007487098.1:0-287 GCF_000475195.1 Diaphorina citri
CCCCATAGTAAAAGAGAAAATGAAGCCCGATAGGGCCCACCCAAAAATCTTCGCGGGTCACAAAACTGGTCTGGCGGACCACTGGTGTCTCGCGGGCCGCTAGTTGGAAATCGCTGTTGTACTTAGAGGATGGAAAACAAGAGTATTACCACTAGATCAACCGCACCTAAAAAAATTAATAATAAGTTTTATTCTCTACAAAATTAGCATATTCTTCATTATCCCCGTAAGTACTACAGAATATATATGCTCGTCGGCGTTCTTTTCACCAACTGATTGGCCCATCT
>NW_007487099.1:0-287 GCF_000475195.1 Diaphorina citri
CCCAACTCAGGCTAGGACAATTTGATAGACATTCCTCCCTTACTGTTGATGGACTTTGCTTAAGGGCAAGTAGATTCAGAAAATCTCCATCCTCAGTCCCAAAGGAGACCAATAATTCACTTCACAACTCGGCCAATGTCGAGGACCCCTCGAACACATTGTCCTCAAACTCATCTGAGCATTGTCTTCAAACTCACCTGAGCATTGTCTTCAAACTCACCTGAGCATTTGAACTCATGTTCGGGTATATCCAGGATATTCTGGCCCTTGATATGGGACGGCGCGAA
>NW_007487100.1:0-287 GCF_000475195.1 Diaphorina citri
AAAATTACATGATCATGGAGGCCATTTCTCGTCAGAAAAACGAAAAATGACAGGATTACGACTAGGAAAATGATCGCGCAAAAGTGATAAAGTGTCGATTTTATTATGCTAACGTGTTGTTGAACAGTTTTACACTCCGTGATGACTAATTTTGATTTTTCGTCAATCAATCCGTTCAATCCGTCAAAGATTGGGCAAGATAAAATAACGCATAACAAAGTTATGACCCTTTCAAATCTTGCGTTCATTGGGACACCCTTTATAAGTACGAGAATATAATAATAATA
>NW_007487101.1:0-287 GCF_000475195.1 Diaphorina citri
GTTTGAAGATAGAAAGCACTTATGTTATTTACTTATTGAGAAAATGCATTATTCAAAGAGATTTGTTTACATATTTTAAGGAAAAAATCGACACAAAAAACGAGAAAATCGAAGAACTCAAACAGAAACTTCAGCAGTTTGGCAACGTGGACAACTACCAAAATATAAAAGTACCGGAGGAAACACAACAGGAACACTCGGAACTGCTCAATGCTCTCCTCAAGAAACGAGAACTGCAGATAGAACAGCTTCAGAATCAACTGCTACAAGCCACGCAAGATTTGAAC
>NW_007487102.1:0-287 GCF_000475195.1 Diaphorina citri
TGGGGATGATAAGCCATAAATATTAAATTCAGAGAGCTCTGAGATGAACGAAAAGGTCAAAACTTTACTGGAGGGAGGGACTATCAGACATTATAGGGGAGAAAAAGAGGGAGAGTTTCATAGGGAAGGCGGGAGGAAGAGAGAGAAAGTCTCCTCGGTTAAGTGGAAGGAAGAGGGAAGGCATTTCATAGGAGAGGGGAAGAAAGGGAGAGAGAGTTTTAAATTTGGGCGTCCGTCCGAGGGAAAAAGGGAAATGTAATAAGAAAGGGGACATTATTGGAAGGGTA
>NW_007487103.1:0-287 GCF_000475195.1 Diaphorina citri
AAGTCTTCGAAAGAACTCTTCCGCTGCGCCACCAACAAAATAAAAATAGACATTCTGATGGTTCACGCGGGTCTTGGTTGGTCCAATGGTAACGCGTTTGCTTGCCATGCAGAAGATCCTAGGTTCGAAGTCCACCATCGAAAAAAAACTGTATTCATTTTTCCATTGTAACTATTTCAATGGGTTTCTTTCTGGTGTTCCCGTATTGATTTAGAAAATTTCATTCTTTAAATCGTTTAAAAAGGTTTTTGCCTTTGAAGACGAAAAAACTCTTATGTACTTCTCTT
>NW_007487104.1:0-287 GCF_000475195.1 Diaphorina citri
GAAACACTCTTTTTTTATGATCACCGTTATTCGAAACCGTGAGTTCCAATTCCAAGGTTAAAATTTATGAACGCCTGGTAATTATTTAGATTATGCAATACACAATAATCAGCAAGTAGTTGATAGCATTTTACGGAGCGGGCAGTCAGCGAGTAAGTCGAGAAATCTGAATGAGAATGTTAAAAGCAAATTAGGCCAGCCTAGTAGCGTGTGTGCCTTGTAAGCGCTAGGCCGCGGATTCGATTCCCGCCCGGGGTGGATTTTATCCTGAACGCATGATGTTCGTT
>NW_007487105.1:0-287 GCF_000475195.1 Diaphorina citri
TTAAGCATAATGTTTGATAGGGTCCAAAGGCTGTAGGTTAGTGTCCTGGGGGTTCGTATGAATTATTATAACTTCTCCCATCTCATCTTCCCTCTTGTTCATTTCTACTTGGTTTCTGCCATTTTCTCTTGCTTGTCATCCACCTTTTCTTCCTTCTCATCCATTTCTTCTTGCTTTTAGTTTCCACATTCCTTTGTTTTTTCTTTTCCTCTCTTCTCTTTTTTACTTTCCTTATCCTATAGGAAGGAAAGTAATGTAATCGGGTCAAATTTTCGATGGTCAGTTTT
>NW_007487106.1:0-287 GCF_000475195.1 Diaphorina citri
TTCAGTCGACATCGATCGACAGCCGTCCACTATGTGTGGACACAGCTTTACGCCTACTTCGTAGTAGCTTAACTCATCCCTTGGGGTAGTTGCCCCTACACCTAAGCCTCAGAAATCTCAGAATGGACTTTTTGGTTATGGAGTTAAGCTACTTTCCTTATTCCCATAGGATAGGTACGTGCTTTCTTCCTTATAGGAAAAGGAAAGTAAAACTCTGAGCAAGAGTTGTGCGTTTTACTTTCTTCCTGGCACCACTTCCCCTGCACGCGAAGGGAGGCAAAGTCATT
>NW_007487107.1:0-287 GCF_000475195.1 Diaphorina citri
TACATACGAATCCTTTTTGGACTTTTCTCTTAGCTAGGTACCTACCTATAATAAAGGGGTATTCGATTCTGTTAACAAGAAGGTAGGTAGGTAGGTATTACATTCGAAAATGATATTAGTGGATGTGCTATTTTTCCTTCGTTGCTTCGTTCCATTTTTGTTTGCTACTATTTGACATTGCTGTTTGACAATCATAGCCGTGAATTTTGAAAAAAATACCAATCGAGAAAATACCAAAGAAAAGATATGATCTGGAATCGTAAAATAAAACAAGGACCAAATTTTGA
>NW_007487108.1:0-287 GCF_000475195.1 Diaphorina citri
TCCACAAGTTTGGCCATGCCTCGGGATGAACTAGCGGGATTCCGGAGCGAAGCGACGGAATTCAGCTAGTAATTAATATTAGCAAATAGCGAAGGGAAAGTGAGCGAAACTTGTAATTTTTATATTTAAAACAATAGCAGAATAGCTCAACAGAATGATTACTTAGCCAAGGAAACAATAGAGATAACAACAATCCAAGATAAAACCTAAAACAGACAAGAGAACGTATGATTCGAAAATTATAAAATAATAATGGGTAATGATTTTGAACATGCAAACTGAAAGAC
>NW_007487109.1:0-287 GCF_000475195.1 Diaphorina citri
TTTATTTAATTTAATTAGATACTTAACTTAATTTTTTCTGTTATGTGAAGTACATGTTGCTTTTTTTTAACTTAATACATAGAAAACTCTTGACTTTTAGTTTTACAAATTTAATATAAATATCAGCTAACCTTAACACAGCTGCTTGTGTAACCTACGTTTCTATAAAACTCAGGGACGATATTAGATTTCAGGGGCGAAGCCAAGGAAGCGCGAAGCGCGACCTCATGCTCACCCCGCGAAGCTCCTGGGAGCGCGCAGCGCGATCGTTACCAAGGGACCGCAAA
>NW_007487110.1:0-287 GCF_000475195.1 Diaphorina citri
TTCGAACTCTTTTGAAGGACTCAACTCCAGCGCAGAGCTTGATACTTTCCGGAAAAATCTTGGTTTCAGAATTTAATAATTCCCTATTCTTATGTTCACAGGTACGTATGGAATCAATGGACAGCTAAGCTACTTTTATAATAAGCCCAGCCATCAATACGTAAAGGATACCGAATTGTAAGCAGCTAGGTCTAGGTACATAGTTATTTTTTACAAGGCAATCACGTTACCTTCCAAGCTGACCGTGCTGGCAAAATTTTGTTTCTAGATCTTTTGTAAATTGAATT
>NW_007487111.1:0-287 GCF_000475195.1 Diaphorina citri
AAAGTTTATTTTCAAGCTGATAGATTAACCTTTTTTCCATTAACTATAAAAAAATGTTGAGTTGATTTTGCAGTGGTGTCTATTTACCGCTTTATAAAGTGTACACAGTAGGTGTAGGTAATAGTTAGGTATTAGGTACCTACCTGTGAGCTTTAATCGGAAAACAGATTTCTACATACGTACCTACTTACATTCTCGGAAAAAATAGGTAGGTAGGTACCTGAATCTAGTGTAGGTATAGATACGATTTAAGAGTCTGGAAGGTTATTCTAATAATTTTAACAAAA
>NW_007487112.1:0-287 GCF_000475195.1 Diaphorina citri
CCTTGAAAGAATGCGAAAGCGGTACCGAGGCACAATGCACAAGGTAAAAAAAGCAAATTGCAAAATCCCTTTTATCCCCAAGTTCATTAAAATTAGATATGTCTCTAATTTTAATTACCTTGGGGATAATACTTTGATACTGGGGCAGTACATTGATATCACAAAGAGCGATAAGAGTTACGGGGAATAAAAATGTCTGCAGTGATAACAAAAAATCTGGTGTGAACATCACACGACTTTCCTTATCCTATGGAATGGTGCTTATTTGGGTGTTCTGTTGTAACATT
>NW_007487113.1:0-287 GCF_000475195.1 Diaphorina citri
CTATGTATAAAGCTAGCTAGGTAAATAGCATCCAATAGATATTCTGGAAACTTTTCAATTAGGATATTAAGCTAGGTAGGTACTTTGTAAATACATGTATAAGAAGCTATGTACGTACATAATTATGTACGTAGGTATGTTTGCTAATATCAGAAATGGAAGTTTTGGCATCTCCACTAATTCTCTCCTATACTTTGAGAAATCCCCTTCTTCTTCTTCTCTCCGTCTCTCTTTTCCTTACCAGGTATGCATGTCTCTCCATCTCTCTCTCTCTCTCTCTCTCTCTC
>NW_007487114.1:0-287 GCF_000475195.1 Diaphorina citri
TTTCAGGACATCCGGCAAGAGGTGATCGAGTTCCCTTCAGGAAATTCTATCTATCCCTCCTATCTTTGATTGGTCTTACTTCCTTCCATTTCCATATGAAAATGTAAAATAATAACTATCTCTTGTTGTCGCTCTTGATCAAGCCCATTTGTAATCATCAGGATCATAGGTTTTCCAGGTACCTATCTAAAATAATAGGTACCTACCAATTTATCTAGCTCTTGCTGATGGAAAGAAAAGATACTGCACTCTTATCCCAGTAAAGATAGGATAAAGAATAAACATGT
>NW_007487115.1:0-287 GCF_000475195.1 Diaphorina citri
TTGTGTTTACGCGACAATTTAGGGCTTGGTCTTGTAAGTTTAGGATATTATGTACAATCTAGGCTACTTTAGGGTGTTGCTTTGCTCTTGCTTGTGGCAAAGGTTAACCACATGCTGGTATTGATAAAGTAAACAGTCGTGGTAAAGGGCACGGTAGACGGAATTGGGACGGTTAAAACTAGGATAAATCGTATACATTGTTGCCAAAAATTATCAAAATCTGTTCAAATTTCACGAGGGAACTGCAGTCGTTAGCAATATTACCCCGATATCACCCATATTTCACG
>NW_007487116.1:0-287 GCF_000475195.1 Diaphorina citri
TTATTTATAATTTTTACCCATTTGGAACTGCTCCATTATACCTAGGTAGGTACCTACTTCTCTCGTGTATTAAAAAAAAAAAACTTTGAGAAATACTGAACTTTATTCTTATCCTAATATTAGGTACACAAGTTTCATTTGTTAGGGGGTTCCGGAACATTTCTAGTTACCATTGAGGTCATCCCTCGTTTATCCAAGACCTAAGTAGGTATATTGTAAAGTAGGAAGTAGGTATCTAATGTGTAAATTTCAGTACGAGTAGCTCTGCTTTGTGTGGTGTCCACCAA
>NW_007487117.1:0-287 GCF_000475195.1 Diaphorina citri
CCAGTGACACATGAAACTGAGTAACTTAAAAAAGAGGATTTTAAAGTTTTGGAGTTTTTCAAATAAACTTGAACCATATGGATGAGCTGTTTATTCAAGGGAAATGTCAATTTTTATTGTTGGTTTAGATTTTAATTTTGAAGTTTGCATGTCTGATTCTATTCACATTTCATCATTGTTCATACAAATACGAATATTTGAATATTTAGTGTCAAAATGGAAGACCAAATAGTAACTTACCAAATCCAGAGTACTTATCAGGGATCAATGCTGTCCCAATGTTTTAC
>NW_007487118.1:0-287 GCF_000475195.1 Diaphorina citri
AGAGCAGGAAAAATGAGGACCAACTGAATTTTTCTTTTTCTTCTACGGCTTCTAGATACCGAGATAAATCGATTTAAATACCGGTAAATCGTGAAGTTTGAAGTCACGGCATATGCTCCCGTAGGCGATGACATCATAATTCATGACTCCCGCTTCGTTTGTGCGCATTTTGACGTGAAATCTGACGTCACAACTCTTTGTACTTTTTTAGTAGAACGGCAATTAAAAATTGAATTTTCGACCTTTTAAAGTTACTTTTTCGGATTTTTGACCTCAGATTTGGATTT
>NW_007487119.1:0-287 GCF_000475195.1 Diaphorina citri
CAGGCATAACTTCGAACCGCCGCCATTTTGAATCAGGATGGAATGTGAAAATTTCAAGTAGCCTATGTCACCCGGAGTGGAGTACTTTTCTTAACAACCACAAAAAATTTCATCGAAATCGGTCGAGCCGTTTTCTCGTGAAAAGAGGACAAAAACGGGTCTATTAGGCCATTTTCTTCACTTTTTGAACCGCCCGCCATTTTGAATCTGATGGAATGTGAAAATTTCAAGTAGCCTATGTCACCCGGAGTACTTTTCTTAACAACCACAAAAAATTTCATCAAAAT
>NW_007487120.1:0-287 GCF_000475195.1 Diaphorina citri
ACTGACATTACTCTTTCAACTTGAGCATTTGCACGTGCAGCGCCTGTTGCAATTAAGTGTAGCTCAATCTGATGGCTAATACAATATTGCTTAAATTCAGCACTAGCAAAGCATCTACCTTGGTCAGCGATAATGCGTGACGGGGCCGCAAAGAGGGATATCGATTGCTTTAACTCTTTCCCTGCCATGGCACAACTATAGTTGTGCCTGTGTGGTTTCCTGGCAGGCCATGGCACAACCATAGTTGTGCCGGTACTGTTTCCTGGCAGGCCATGGCACAACTATAG
>NW_007487121.1:0-287 GCF_000475195.1 Diaphorina citri
AGATCTGCTGGAATTCTCCTTCCTTGGTCAACCACTATTGTAGGTGAAATCAATGGAGGATCACAAAGTAGGGCATGAACGAAACTTGTGTAAAGTGATATTGGTTGCAATTTTCAAAAGAACTGAAGTGTAAACTTAACTCAAAGGTAAAAACGATAGCAATTTTTTTTCTCAAATACTTGAATACATTAGGTTTGAGAGAAAATGACTATCGTATCTGGTCTGGCCTTGGGAACATGACAAATTTTTGCCTTAAGGAGCTTTTTAACTTGCTAATGGACTAAAAA
>NW_007487122.1:0-287 GCF_000475195.1 Diaphorina citri
GAAATGAGGAAAGCCAAGTAGAATTTTGTTTGCTCAGATTTGGAATTGTGTCACCGGGAAATATTTTGCTGTGCGTTTGATGTTTAGGCGGATGACGTGTTTTGCCTTACTAAAATTTTCATCTTCATGGAGTGCTGTAGCCTTTAACACGAAGTATTCGCGAAAACTGATTCATCCGATCAGGGTTTTCTCTTTTTGAGTTCACAATAATGACTGCTTTAGACAATGTATTTCGTCCGCCAAATATGAACATTCCGAATCGAACCTTATTAATCCCCTGGAATTGT
>NW_007487123.1:0-287 GCF_000475195.1 Diaphorina citri
GGTTTTCTGGTTTTGCATTTCGGAATGCGTTCAACGTTAGTCGAGTTACATTTTGAGTTTAGCTTTTTCTTCTTCTTCTTCTTCTTCTTTTCTTCTTATTCTTATTCTTCTTTTTTAAGGGTTTAACGTCAAAAGTAAAATGCATTTACTTTGCTGATTCATTTCGGTTTCTTGGTTTGATAGGCATGACTTTTAGTCCGGTGTTCGGGTAAGCTGATTTTGGAAATTCGAAATTGATCAATCTTTTGTTTATATGGGTTCCAGTCGACGATTGACTTTGGTCAATT
>NW_007487124.1:0-287 GCF_000475195.1 Diaphorina citri
AATGGACGCGGCACACAAGGGATCAGGAAGAGACCGCCCATAGACGCCAGCCTAGTTCGCTTGGTTGGTAGCGCGTCTTCTGTGTAAGTGCCAGGCCGCTTGTTCGATTCCCACCCGGAGTGGAATTCACCTATGCCTTCGAAATTCCAGCTTTAACGGAAGGGGTAGAAAGAACGGCTTGAAAATCGCTTATTTTACGACTAACTCACTGACTGATTCACTCATCAAAATTATGAGGCACTTCCCGATGTCGTAGAAACTTGAAATTTGGCAGGATGGTAGGTCTT
>NW_007487125.1:0-287 GCF_000475195.1 Diaphorina citri
ATTTTCTCAAATTTCAAGTCTCCACCTTTTCGGGAAGTGCCTCATAATTTTGATGAGTGAGTGAGTGAGTCAGTCAGTCAGTCAGTATGAAAAGTAACCATTTTCAACTCGCTCTAGCTCCGACACTATTTGATGTGGATCAACGAAACTTGCCATGCATTGTTACTATGTGGGACTCTATTAGTGTGAAAAGTTTCAAAGTTCTACGTAACTTGCCATGCATTGTTACTATGTGGGACTCTATTAGTGTGAAAAGTTTCAAAGTTCTACGTAACTTGCCATGCATT
>NW_007487126.1:0-287 GCF_000475195.1 Diaphorina citri
ATATTTCATCAGTAGTATAGAAAAAATTCCCCAACCCTCTAGAATCATTTCATAAAATAAAAGTTGTAAAAATGAGAAGAATTATAAAAATATAACAGAAAAACTTTATCAGGTTACTTCTGCGCCACCCTGTACTTTATGGGACCAAGGAATGGGTCTTATCTAAGTTATTGTTATAAAACGGAGTATTTTGCCTCGGTGGTGTAGTAGTCAAGGCGCTCGCCTGGTAAACAGGAGGGCGTGGGTTCAATCCCAGCCGAGGTATGGAGTTTTATCCTCAATATAAT
>NW_007487127.1:0-287 GCF_000475195.1 Diaphorina citri
ATCAAAACCTATGGTACTAAAACTATCGAGATCGATTTGAATTTTAAAAAGTGTGTTTGGCCCTTTGTTATAGCTGACTCATTTCGCTACACCTTCATTGAGTTTAGGATACGAGGTATAGGCCGGTGTGTTAGGTGCCACCCGAGACACTAGAATAGGCATGCCGAGATGGTTACCCATCCGGAAACTAACCACACTCAACGTTGCTTAACTTCAGTGATCCATTAGGAACTCAATACATACCTGATCTCCTTCATTGAGTTTAGGATACGAGGTATAGGCCGGTG
>NW_007487128.1:0-287 GCF_000475195.1 Diaphorina citri
CAAACTAGACCAAGGGGTACCCAAACTAGACCAAGGGCGAAAAAGGACCAAAGTATGGTCCATTTTTAGAGCCAGCTTTAAGCGGCAAAATTCAAATATTTATTCGGAACAAGCCTTGCCTATTATGTGCAAAGGAGCTAATGACATTCAAAGTCGTGTCCCTTAAAATAAATTTATGAAGAAAAAAAAAAGTGCACTTATGAGTAGAATTGCCAAACGTCCCGAATTGGCCGGGACAGTCCCGAATTTCAGGGGGTGTCCCGGCGTACCGTTCAGTTTTTCATTTT
>NW_007487129.1:0-287 GCF_000475195.1 Diaphorina citri
TCGAATGTCCTTTAGGCAATTTAATTTAAATGAGAGTCTTCCCACGACACACGACACGACTTTTTTTCTGAACGACACAAAATTTCCTTGTCGGCAATTTAATTTAAATATCAGTGTTCCCACCATACACGACACGATTTTTTCCGAATGACAAGTGGGAACGGCCCTCAAGTCCTCATTTCAAACTACCCTGTCTAACTGGAGATGGTTTCTTTTCCAGTGATAACGATGTGGACGACTCGTCCGACGTGGACAACCAGTCTCCTCCACCTCCCTCCACCATTGCA
>NW_007487130.1:0-287 GCF_000475195.1 Diaphorina citri
TATGGAAATTTTTCCGACAATGAGAGAGTTATCTCTCACGATTTTTTACGTATAAATTTGTTGAGATCGCTTTTTTTTCGTTGATATGTGTTTTTCAAACAGCGAAAACTATATACAAGCTACGTAGCGAGAAAGAAACTATACATAAATATCGCATCCGAGACCTTCTGCATCGTAATGTACCTACATAATTCGGGGTAATAACCGTGCCCCTAAGAATTTAAGCAGGCTTCTTGGATATTGTGGAATTGGATTCCGTTTTTTTTTTTTTTTTTTTTTTTTTTTTT
>NW_007487131.1:0-287 GCF_000475195.1 Diaphorina citri
GAAGAAGTAGACCAAGAAAGAATCAGCAAAATCCTTTGAACGTGCCTTCAGGAGAAAGCGGAATGAGAATTATATGAAAAGCTCTGTGAAGATAGGTATGTGGACAATTAACGTGTGTGTAGGTACAGATTTAAGTTTCAAAAAATACTCGCATATCTGACTGAACAAAAATAACAGGAAACTGTGAAAGACCGAATTTTAGCACACTTTTTTTTTTATCCCTGATTCCCTGAAGCTTCGCAGTCTATAAATAAAATTTGAAACCCCCCTGTAGGCATAAATTTCCC
>NW_007487132.1:0-287 GCF_000475195.1 Diaphorina citri
TTTGAAAACTGTATGGAACATGTTTCATATGCCAATGCACAGTCGGTTTCATCAGTGTGCACTACTCTGTACTATTATTTACGGATTTCATTAGTGCACATTGCGCCCAAAAGTTCTAAAATGTTGACAATATTATTTTGTTTGGACCAAATCAAGAGCTGGTCCGAACACCAAAAATAACAGTTAGCTATCACATAAAATAAAATCCCAATAAGGATTATTTCCATTAGGATTACATGGGAAGAACCTTACTATTGGAAACACTAGGGAATCGTGATCAAGTCATT
>NW_007487133.1:0-287 GCF_000475195.1 Diaphorina citri
GTTTAGTCCCTGTGGGACGTATTACTAACTTGACAAAAAATATAGCCTTGGTCTGAGGAAACTCTATATCCTTTGTACTGAACGCATTACTCGAAATAAATCATTTATCAGGGAGCTTTCGAAGAAAGGAAGAGTAAGAAACAAGGGGGAAAGTGGAGGGGGATTGAAAAGTACCTAAAACACTGGAGACAGCATTTTTACGTTCTATGTTGAGCGCAATTTTGTGAACGAGAAGAGTGCTGATTTTCGTGGGTTTCAGTTTTCACGAGATTTTGGCAAAGGTTTCA
>NW_007487134.1:0-287 GCF_000475195.1 Diaphorina citri
TATCAGTACATTATAACGGGGGAAGGAGGCTGGGAAATATTGTACGTAGGGAAAATAATTCAAGAGGGAAGTTTATATCGAGGTACCCTATTCTTTATGCATTCAACAAGATTGGTTCCGGATCATTACTTGTTCGACTATCAAACAAATTGATCGCTCTGTCACCACGTCATGAGACTCATGAGAGAAAGAAAAACACATTGAGTTGGAAAAAGGCTTTGAGATATTTGGGTGCATAGAATAAAATTAAAAGTCTTACCAAAGTGTTTCCTGTATTTGCGCAGTGG
>NW_007487135.1:0-287 GCF_000475195.1 Diaphorina citri
ATACGAACAGGCCGATGGACTGAGGTCTAAAGCCAGAAAAGTAGAACATGTTCTGATCTAGGTTCTCCTGGGCTCTATGTATGTAGGTCAAAAGCAGGTTATGAAAGTTCTGATAGGGTTATGAAACTAAAAACAGAGAGACTTATGAGAAAATATCCTTGAATATCTTGAATACGACCTTAATCGGGGTTTGCCAAGCCTTTTCATCTCTCTGTAGACATACGAGTAGGCATAGTAGGTAATACCTAACTATGAATAAATAATAGCTATACCTACTAGCCTGCAAG
>NW_007487136.1:0-287 GCF_000475195.1 Diaphorina citri
ATTAAATTGATCCCAAGGGCAAGGAAAACCTAGACCCTTGACAAATGGAGTGTGCCTGAAGGCATGTGATGTGTTCCACTCGTTCCCAACTAGGTACTGTAGCCCCGGCTGTCTTGACCATTAGTTATTGGGTGTGATTGTGTCTGATTTCCTCTAATGTGTCTTTTTCCTTCTGTTTCCAGTTGTAGTTCAGTCGGGATTGTTTCTTAACTCCTACCAAAACGCCTGGACTCTGCCGATATGGTAAGTTGTGTTTTATTTATACTCTTGGTTTTGAAACTTATGAG
>NW_007487137.1:0-287 GCF_000475195.1 Diaphorina citri
CAGTTAGTTTTCGTTTTGTTCAATAATTTCATTTCTAAGACTGAAACAAGTTTTTTGTCATTAGAATTGGTAAAAAAAATGTATAGCCAGTAAGATTCATTTGTATCATTCACATGAAAAGAACAAAATAATATTTTTAGACTTTGCATCAGGTTCGCTCGTCATGTAAATAATAATTTGTAATGGTCAGGACCACACAATTAAGATTAAGAGTAAACTCTAGGATTTAGCAATCTGATTGGTTGATTTCAATCATTTCACCCAATACAACTCAATCATCTCTTTTA
>NW_007487138.1:0-287 GCF_000475195.1 Diaphorina citri
CAGTACTGAACCCCTTGAATCATAGGTCATAGGTGGGTAGGTACCTAGGTAATTTGAAATGATGGTAGTGGAGAAAAAAAGGAATAATAAATAAAGAGAAAATGAAGGAGGAGGAAGAAGAGAAGTAAGATTAAAGGTGTAAAAAGAACCACTAAAAGGCTGAGAGAGGAGTAATATTAGGCTTGAAAAAAAGTTTCTCTCTCTCTCTCTCTCTCTCTCTCTCTCCCTTTTTCTCTCTCTCGTGCTTCCCACAGTCACCGCACTATAAAGGGGGAAACCCTTGAAAA
>NW_007487139.1:0-287 GCF_000475195.1 Diaphorina citri
TGAGGAATTGGATTTCCAAGATCCAGAAATAGATAACGATTCGGTATTTAATATGAGAGTAGCTGCGTTGGACTTGAAACATCCACCAGAATCCAGTTTGGAAAATCCAGCATTAGATGTAAAACATGAGGATGGGGTATCTAGTATGGGAGTTCCAGCAGTTGAGATCAAACTTGAAGAATCAATATCTAAGTCTGAAGGTCGAGAATTACAATTGGAAAGCGAAGATCTCAAAGCTCCAGACCTACAACTTGGAGAGAATATTGTAAGGGGAACTAAAACCACAG
>NW_007487140.1:0-287 GCF_000475195.1 Diaphorina citri
GGTTGGTTACTTACTTGAGTATTTTGTACTTTATTCCTCCTGTTTACTTAGATTACTTAGAAGCATTTCTGTATTTCATTATCATACACATTGGGCCATGTATACGACTGTAACCCGATTTTCACTATCCGTTCAGGTCGCACTCCAGTCACAGTAGTACGTTCAACAAATTAATGGCTTTCTTCTATCCTGTCCTTCGATTTGGGAGTGATACGACCTTTGGCAATTACAGTTCCCTCTATCAAACTTTTTAAGGCCAGCCTAGTTAGCTTAGTTGGTAGTGCGTC
>NW_007487141.1:0-287 GCF_000475195.1 Diaphorina citri
CCTCTCCCTCCAAAAAAATTTCGTTATCTTATGAAGTTGTATAGAAAAGACGAGGAAAAATAACTTGACAGAAACAATAATGGAAAAAGTTTTGTGGAGAAAAATAATTCCATAAATGAATTTCGATTTAAAAATTTCACATTTCACGTACCCATGTACGAGTATACGACAAAAAATTACGATTATTTTGAACCTATTCCTATTCCTATGTGGAGTAGGTGCGCTTATCTTTTCTCGTATTGAAAAGTGTTATTTCCCTCAATCCTAATTAACTTTTTGTGGACTTA
>NW_007487142.1:0-287 GCF_000475195.1 Diaphorina citri
AATGAAACCACCTACCAAGACGACTTATCTGAACTTTTACCCTGAATTTTCCCTTTATTCCCCTTAAATTTAGCAAAATTTCGCACTATTTCTTTGTTTTCTTCTACTATTTTTTGTCCCTTAAGCAAAATTAATTACTATTACAAACTTAACTGTTACAACAAATACTATTTTTTGCCCTCTTTAAACAAATTTAACCTATCGTTACAAATAAAATTGGAGTTAATACTAAATTCATACGTCGTGTTACTAGTTTTAATTCTAAAGTTTAAAAAGAAAAGGAAAAA
>NW_007487143.1:0-287 GCF_000475195.1 Diaphorina citri
CATTTTTTATCTTCCCTGTGTTCAAAATGTTTTACACGGCTTTTCTTTCTAGTATTGTGTAGGACTGTAGGGAGTTTTCTCCTTCTTCTTCCTTCTTTTTCTTCTACTACTTCTTCTCCTTATTCTTCTTCTTTTTCTTCTTCTTCCTCTTCTTTTTCTTCTTCTTCTCCTTTTTCTTCTCCCTCTTCTTCTTCTTCTTCTTCTTTTTTTTCTTTACGCCTCAATCAGCCTGAGTGAGGCCGGGAAAAGTCAGCAGCACGCGATTGTCCAAATAGTCACCCATCCTG
>NW_007487144.1:0-287 GCF_000475195.1 Diaphorina citri
TTTCAAAGAAGAAGAGAAAAAATCTGGTGTGAACATCACACGACTTTCTATTACATTTGCAGAATACGTAGATACGTATTTGAAAAGAAATAGAAAGTAAAAAAAAAAAAAAATGTAATAAAAGGGAAATTTGTTGACACAGGGGATTATCGAACCCGCAACTTCTCAACTGTATGTCAGACAGTTCTAAAAGTTTCACCATTCGATTTGGCGTGAAAAATCACATGGGATCAACTATTCACTTGCTTATTTGATAACGGTTCACAAATAAAAGGGAAATTTGTTGA
>NW_007487145.1:0-287 GCF_000475195.1 Diaphorina citri
GAGAGACGTTACCATCTTGACAAGACGTAATCTCGATACGTGATTCGGATTCATAATTTTATTCGATATTCAAATGAGTTACCTGAGGAAAGGTTTGCGTATTAGATTGGTGCATACATAAAAGATAAATATAAATAAGTAATGTAAGTATGATCTCAACATTAATATTTATTAACAAATTTTGTCCCAAATAATGCAAAATATGAATTTCAGGTACCTAAGTAGAAGCAACTTTTGCATCTACTTTTTTGCAGCTATTACTGCATTACTGTTCATTACCAAGGGTC
>NW_007487146.1:0-287 GCF_000475195.1 Diaphorina citri
CCTCGTATTGCTTTGCTTTTCTTTAATGACGTGTCGTTTGTCTACATTATTGTTCGGTTTGAAAACCTTCTCGGTATTAGTCTTCAAACTATTTGGTGCTTTATTTCTCATTTTGTCAGGGATAGTTTCATTATTGTTTACATTTGTGCTATTTTCCTTCACAAGAAGAGTTGGAGTTTTGTTAGCAATGATTTCATTAATCTTTTCGCTTGTGCTATTTTCATGTTGGGTTGTACTGCTATTTTCATTTTGGGTCATCGGTAACGAGTTACTCGCTTTCCCAACAC
>NW_007487147.1:0-287 GCF_000475195.1 Diaphorina citri
GCGCTTACAAGGCAGACGCACTACCAACTAAGCTAACTAGGCTGGCTGAGGTTCATAGAGCCTCCAATCCAAAGTTTCAGTCACTGGTTCGTTTGGCTGTCTGTAAACAAAATATCTCGAGAACGGTAAGAGCTAGAGACTTAAAATTTGGTATGCAGTCCTCCAATGTGACAAGAATGCAAAACTTTCGGTTATGATCGGTGCTATTGAAAGAATAGATCAGTTGCGCTTACTTGGGTGATGTTTCAAAGTCATAGAGCAGGAAAAATGAGGACCAACGGAATTTT
>NW_007487148.1:0-287 GCF_000475195.1 Diaphorina citri
CTCTTAACCATAAAGAATATTTCTGTGTCCCGGCCAGACCCAGGAAGTGACACAAGTGAGGTAATGTGTCTCTGGTATGGTATGTCTGTAAATTAAGTCCTGGAATTAGTAAAAAAGGTACATAATACCTAACTATTTGCTGGTATAACACTTTTTTTAGTCCGTCCTTCCTTTATTATTACAATAGGTATTCGCTTCGGTGTCGTCGTCCATAGAAGGACTTATCCAAACCTGGTCGACCTATATATCAAATTAAAGGTCTTTTACCAGGATCACGAAAATGGTGG
>NW_007487149.1:0-287 GCF_000475195.1 Diaphorina citri
TAAGTATTTTTTATTTTTACTTATAGCATTTAAAAATGGCAGTATCTAGTTATGTTGTGTATAAATAGGAGTATGGTATAGAGTTTCAAATAACTTTACAAATATCAGACGGTTAAATCCATTGATAAATAAAATAATAATGAATACATTATTATAGGTAAAAGGTAAATCTATCTATTGGAAATTTAGAATTCTTCAAAATTTTCATGTTGGCAGATTCTATATTTTTAGAGGATGCGACATAATCACCATTGTACATAAAGTAAAGAAGGAAAGAGAAAGAAAAA
>NW_007487150.1:0-287 GCF_000475195.1 Diaphorina citri
GGGTGGTCCAGAGTTACCTGACGGTTTTTAAAATGATGCTACACGTTCAATTTTCAAGATAAAAGAGTGATATTTATTGTAAATGAAAGATAACAAAATGGGGTTTACTTTTTTGGGCATTTTGTTTGTAATGCTGATCAGGTGTGGAAAACAACGCTAGCCGAAAAATCGCCATAATTTTTAATACATTCAATCTGTGTGCAAAATTCTAGCATTTTTTGGTCTATAGCACGAATTCCTCGATAAAAAGCCCCCGTTAACTCATTCAGAGTCCTTGTCCAATAAAT
>NW_007487151.1:0-287 GCF_000475195.1 Diaphorina citri
CGGTTAGCACGGTGGACTTTGGATCTGGAGGTTGGTGGTTCGAGTCCAAGTCATAAAATTTAGCGTTAGTGTATTAAGAGGGGAATGAAATTTGTGACAAGCATTTATGCTTAACACGATTAAAATTCCTGTTTCGGTTCAGTGGTAAAATAGGGTAAGTGTACCATTTATTCGCCCACTTAAAAAACGTACCATTTATTGGCCCACCTGTATAACCATTCCGGCAGTCCGAGTCCGGGGAATGATACTTCCAAATCGAAGGCCAGTTGAAACCTTTCTACAGATAC
>NW_007487152.1:0-287 GCF_000475195.1 Diaphorina citri
GAGGCAGTGTGTACGGTTCAGTCGACATCGATCGGCCATGTGTGGACACACTTTAAAGGGGACGAATCTTGAGTTCTTACACTAATGTGGGTTTTGTTTTTCGTTGACCAAAAAATGCCTAAACCTACCTCTGCCTTCAACAGACATCGTCCATTCAAAAGAGAAAAGCAGGGTGCAAACTACAGAATTTCGACATACCCTATAATTAAGTAGTTAGGCCAAAGAGTCAAAGAGAATTTGCGACCCGATTTTCTGGCCCTGATTTCTCACAATGGTTCTCTTTACAC
>NW_007487153.1:0-287 GCF_000475195.1 Diaphorina citri
AGAGTTGACGGTTATTAAGCATATTAATGGACGACTCTGTAACTTCGTGAATTTCCATGTCTATTATAAATAACAAATAAATAGCATGCAAATAAATAAATAAAATATCTACAACCAAACTCTGGTTATTAAATACTCTCAAGTCTTGATTTACACAATCCTTCCATCTTTTCTTCGGCCTTCCTCGCCCTTTTCTCCCGATCACTCCCATTCTCTCAACTCTTTTCCATATGTAGCTTTCATAACATTATCTTCTATCAGCATAACGCTACAGTCTTCGCTGATTG
>NW_007487154.1:0-287 GCF_000475195.1 Diaphorina citri
CTCACTCACCCCCCCTCTCTCCTCTCTCTCCCCCCTTTTTTTCTCTCTCTCTTCCCCTCCCCCTCTTCATCTATCTTCCCGTCTTCATCTATCTCTACCATCAAATTTTTCCTATCCCTACTTATGACCTGCATTGCTCTCTCTCTCTCTTTATTTCTTTCTTCCTCTCTCTCTCACTCTCTCTCCTCCCGCTCTCCCTTTTCCATATTTCCATCCCCTTATCATTTCCCTAGTTTGAAAGACATTGCATGATGTAATTGCTGTACATAGGTAGATAATATGTATGT
>NW_007487155.1:0-287 GCF_000475195.1 Diaphorina citri
AGAAAATTGAGTCATATGATCTCCTATTAAGATGTTAAATTTTTAGTATATTTATTTAGGTAGTTAGGATCTCCCATTCAGGATAGCGTACCATTCTTACCTTTGTCTTTCAATTCCTTTTCCTTATTTTGGACCAAATGTTTTACATGTATTTGAGTTTTGATGTCTAGTTTAGTGTTGGGCCCAAGTATGATGTGTGGTGGTGTTGCCCCAGTTTGTTTGTTGGTGGGGATAGGTCGACATATTCCCTGGTTCGTTTCCCTTTCTATTTCTTTACTTCCTAAAAA
>NW_007487156.1:0-287 GCF_000475195.1 Diaphorina citri
ACTTGATAGATAGAAGAGAAGGCCACTCACGCTCAGACTGACAGACACAGACAAAGGTCTATCAGACCGTCTTAACGTCTGGCGGAAAAGCTTGAGACTGCGGCACGGTCTGTCAGACGTTCTGGGCGTAAGTGGTGGGCATTATCGTCCCGAAATCAAAGAGAAAAAGAGAAAAAAACTAGCCGTTCCGAGAACAAACCTTATCTGTTCAGGATAAAGTTCGGCCCGAGCGGGAATCGAACCCGTAACCTACCGCTTACAAGGCAGGCTACTTAACTGTAGTCCTC
>NW_007487157.1:0-287 GCF_000475195.1 Diaphorina citri
TGTACGTACAACCTACAAGTGTGTGAACTCCTAGAACCTCCACTAAAAGCTAAAAGAAATGAAAGTAAAAAGGAAAAAATATGCTTCAGCTGTTAGCAGTCACTATTTCCGAAAAATCCGGTAATAGGCCAAATCACGAAAAAATACCCCTAACCACAACTTCACAAGTTTTCGCCCATCCCTTGTTTCAACAACAAATTACCACTCCTCTTCTCCCTCATACACAAAGAGGCCTAAAACAAAATGCCCGTAATTGTAGACTCTACCGAGCGCCGACCAAAGGAAGC
>NW_007487158.1:0-287 GCF_000475195.1 Diaphorina citri
CGGAAACACCTGAAATAAAGTAATAATAATTTACTTATTAAAATCTCTAAAGGCCCAATGTTCAAATCTTTGGACATAATATTTGTAGTTCTTGAAGCCCAGCAAAGTACGTAGATCCAATCCAATATTGTCCAAAATTTTGGACAATGGGCTTATAAGTCTACAAAATCTCCAAATTCCTTGGGCATATTTAAAGTGCTTAAAAAAAGTTTTTTCCAAGAAAAAAGAAAGAGCACTTACTATAAAGTTTACTTTTGGCCCATATCGTTGTGATAATGAGAATGTAA
>NW_007487159.1:0-287 GCF_000475195.1 Diaphorina citri
AGTGTGAGGTTAAAGCCCTGTCGAATGTGTGTTAGCACTGCTGTTTGGTCCCTGATATACTCAAACATGATAAATAGGTACCTAGAATATTGTTGAACTCTATTGTCATATGAAGTTAATCCCGCTTATTTTCTGTTTGCTTGCCTACTGGCTAGTACTCGTATGGCTTCTGTGTCATGAAGGGTTTTAAAAAAGCAAAATGCGAATGTTTATCCGGTAGTGCTTAAAAAATGTAGGAGTACCCATTACAATGTGTTGCTAAAGCTAATTAAATAAATCGAAGTCAA
>NW_007487160.1:0-287 GCF_000475195.1 Diaphorina citri
CTATGATTTAGTACAGGCGCTTTTGGTGCTACCACGCCAAAAGAGGGGAAATTCTGAAAGGAAAATACAACTCGGATTGGCATGCTGTAAAAAAAAATGGGTCTAAATCACACACTTTTAATGAGCTTCAAACTTGCCCTTTTGAAAATCTCATGACACTCCACTGAAATGTTTACCTAGATCTTATCGCATTGCATTTCCATGGAGGATTACGTCCTTTACGGATGTGAAATTTTCAGACCCGCGCAGTGCATTATTTATGAGGAGTCATTTGACTCATGAATCTC
>NW_007487161.1:0-287 GCF_000475195.1 Diaphorina citri
CCTCATGTTATGGCTTTCTTTTAACACGCATAAGACGGCACCAAAATTCGGTAATTTATGCTTTAGGACCGTATTATTTCAGGTCATTTTGATCAAAAATTACATTTGGCAGGGTTCTCCTGAAGGAACTTTTTCACCTAGATACTTGAACTTTTTCACCCTAGATATTTCTTGGGATTCTGTAGTGGAACCCCTTTCTCTGATTATTATTTCTTGGACACATTCTTTTATGTTTATGGTAAATGGTGGTTCAGTAAAATTTCGCTCCGGAGCGGCGGGGATCTACG
>NW_007487162.1:0-287 GCF_000475195.1 Diaphorina citri
TTTTGGACAGATTTCGACAGTTTTTTGGCGGTTTTCAGCTATAGCGACAAAACGGTTAGAGATATTGTAAAAGTTAGGATGATGAACACTCAAATAAGCATCATTCAATAGGATAAGGAAAGTCGTGTGATGTTCACACCAGATTTTTGTATTTTGCAAAAGTTATGAGGTTACAGAAGAAAACCCTTTCAAAACATTAAATGACCATTAGTAGTTCTTTGGACGTCAAAAATTTGTGAAATAAAAGATGCACTCTGGTTCGCCTTTTGAGTCTCCAGAATCATTCG
>NW_007487163.1:0-287 GCF_000475195.1 Diaphorina citri
GAGAGGGGGGGGAGAAATAGGAGTTTTTTATCTTTTTACAAAGTACTGGGAGGGAGGGAAGAAGGGTGGGAGAGAGAGGGGGGGAAATAGGACATGAGGGGGTTAATACTAATAGGCACACGCTAGCCCGTATCCCATATCATGCATAGAGAAAATTCAAAGGGAGCGAAAGACATAACATAACCTGTGCCCTAAATCACCAAAGTATTGAATAGTATTTACAATTCCATATTTCGATATGATTCGTCCAAATTCAAAATTCTGCTTTTCCATTGGCTATTACACTT
>NW_007487165.1:0-287 GCF_000475195.1 Diaphorina citri
GCTCTAGTAAGTAGTGTCAATGCAAATCCAAAAGAGTAAGTAAGTCTCAATACAGTTAGCTAAGCCACTAAAACCTTTGATTCAAAACTAGTTCAACATTTAGAGATGACAAAAATTCTACAAGGAGGCTATTTGTAAGAAATAAATTAAATTCCTCAATGGGATTGTAAAGTACTTACACAGTACTTTACAATCCTACTGAGGACAAAAACAAGAGCAACATATTGCAAAATAACTTCACAACTCACCTTGCGCTACAGATTTGTCCTCATCACTGATATCGAACT
>NW_007487166.1:0-287 GCF_000475195.1 Diaphorina citri
TACCTAGACCTACTCGAGTAGTAGGTACAATTTGGGATGTTAAATAAATAATGCAGAAAATTAATGAATCAAAGACAACCAAGAAAAGAAAAAAAAAGTATGTTAATTAATTTTCTTTGTGACAAAAAATATATTAAGTGTAAGTAGAGAGAGGAATATGTATAGGAATCGAAGGAAAAAAATTGATCTCAGGTAAACCGAAATTAATCATACCTATGATTCATCCAGATGAATATGGCAGCAAGGAGTCATCGACCCAAAATGAAAGAACCAATCAGAATGCGAGA
>NW_007487167.1:0-287 GCF_000475195.1 Diaphorina citri
TTACTATTAATATTCTCATTCATCATCAATCTTTTTACACTGGTAATGTCGCTATTGGTCGCTACTCGATTAAAGGAGGTAACTCAACTGTCCTCATGAGGCTGAGTGCACGCCCTCTGGTATAGTTTAGTTAGAACATCAATTCAGAAAAGAAATGTATTTTATAGAACCGAAATACTTTACCCAAATAATCCAGATCACAGAAATCGCTGTAGTCTGTTTTGAATGCAGCAGGAAAAAGAAGAGCAAACACACGCAAGGGATCAGTAAAGCCAGCTGTTCCGAGA
>NW_007487168.1:0-287 GCF_000475195.1 Diaphorina citri
GCCTCTTCTGGAGCTCATTTCCCCAGGCGTGGTAGCGCCTGACCCAAACCGTTGGAAATCCAAGATGGAGTACCACCTTGAAATGGTAAATCGTTTCAGTTTCCAACAGCTAATCTTTTTAAAAAAGCATTTTACTTTCGTTTGTATTTTATTTGTATTTTACTTTCGTTTTTAGGAGGGAAAGACAGTTGATGGACCTCCTTAAGAGGCTCCGACCAGGGGCCAACAGGACCGGATTATCCCCCTTGCAAACCCCCTGTGGTCTGCCCTGGCCTGTTATTTACCAT
>NW_007487169.1:0-287 GCF_000475195.1 Diaphorina citri
TTACCACACGCTAGTGGCGTAGCTCGATATCGAAGTAGAATCTCTTGAAGTTTAACATGTAGAGGTGTTGAGTCTTGAGCCATTGTCTTGAGTCGATTTTTCAACGTTTGAACGTTTCTTTCAGCCAATCCGTTTGTAGCCGGATGTCCTGGAGCGATGAATTTTTGGAAGATACCTCGATCAGTGCAGTAGGTATGAAATTGTTCACTATCAGTTTTCCTGTCTATGCGGTTAAGTTCAATGTTTAGTCCGCGTATCCATTGACGTCCAAGGAGTGCGTCATGACC
>NW_007487170.1:0-287 GCF_000475195.1 Diaphorina citri
GTTGTATTACTTACCATACCATGTGTCGCTAGGTCCATACACCACCTTGTAACCTTTGATCACACCGTTAGCCGTAATGAGGGGCGGAGATACCCATGATGCTCGGATGTCAGTGCAAATATCTGTTTTAGGGTCCCCTAAAAGTGGTTTTTAGCCAATTGTCTGTACATATTTTATAGAGCGAACTGTGTACATCAGGTGTTATAACATGTATTACTTACCATACCATGTGTCGCTAGGTCCATACACCACCTTGTAACCTTTGATAACACCGTTAGCCGTAATCA
>NW_007487171.1:0-287 GCF_000475195.1 Diaphorina citri
GTAAAAAAAAGTGGATATAATTAAGAACCTTAATTTTTCTGACTGCATTGCATGATTATTTATCCAGTATGAACTTTTCCAAGTCACCTTTGAATATCAATTCCAAATTGATCAACTGATCATCCATCAGGAGGACTTGGGCTTGTTCTTTTAAAGCCATATACCTAAGCTCTTTTCCATTGCCAGCTATGTAGGGTGGTTAGGGGTCACTGATCTTTTCCCTGTGTCTCCCAAAACAGATAATCTTTTCTTCCCAATAAATGCTTTAAAATCCTCCTGTCAGGTGA
>NW_007487172.1:0-287 GCF_000475195.1 Diaphorina citri
AATTACTGAAAGAAAATAATGGAATTCTTATGAACGCCTGAGCATAGAGAAATTATGCAATGTGCAACACAAATCATGTCACATTCAATGCACTAGTTCCCCACAGATTTCTGAAGTTATTCAACGTTGTGACAGGTTGTTTGTATAAACTTCAGAAATAAAAAAAAAGCTCATTACCTACTCATTTAGCCTAAAGCCCTACACTCTTGAAAAAAGTTGATAGGCTATTCTGTTTGTGAAGAGCCGATATTCTATGCAATGAGATTCCTGCTATATTTACTCAATGA
>NW_007487173.1:0-287 GCF_000475195.1 Diaphorina citri
TATCATAACTATGACTGACACCTTGACACCTGGGGTTAGTGCAATAAACATACATTGTATGCAGTGCCTAGTATTCAGAGATTAGTACGTTAAACATACATTGGGGGCTATAAACAGGAGGAAGGACAGCTTACCCTAATTATAAGTTGACTATCCAATCGGATTTGTACTTTGTAGCTGTGTGTACGCGCCGAAATCTACATTGTATTTTTATATTTTTCCAATGGACTGAAATGTTACTGGATACTGGATGGCAGTGCTTTTACATGAGCCCAGTACCTATTAGC
>NW_007487174.1:0-287 GCF_000475195.1 Diaphorina citri
TCATTTGACCTCCTGAGGCTCATTTCTCTTCTTTTAGAGGAAAATACAGGGATTAGTTGAACCATTCGGTTCAATATGGCATATTCCTGACCATTGAAGGACTAGTGTTTAGTTTTCATTGGACCAGTAATCAGTTTCCCAAAAAAAAAATACACCTATAGTTCAGCCATCCATCCAGGCAAGTAACTTGAAACTTGGAAGAAAAAAAAAGTATAGGTAACCAACCTTCTAATCCTTGAGTATTAAAAGGACTGTCTGATAAATTCATCATGTTTAGAAGGCTTACC
>NW_007487175.1:0-287 GCF_000475195.1 Diaphorina citri
ATTAGAAAGCCTGGCTGGGGGACTTTAAACAGGGAGAATACCAGACTGAAATTTCCCTCGCTAAAGAAATACCTTTTTTTTTGTAGCCAAAACTAAATGTCAGCCAAAAGCAATCACTCGAGGGCTGATTGAGAGGCTGACGAAAAGCGCCGACCCCGTCTGAATACGGGAAAACGCGAAAAAGATGATCTTATAAGAAGAGTGTACTACGGCAGATTTTATCCTACAGAAAGAGTGTATTACGACCAATTTTTCTGGTGTCCTAGAGGTCTGCTTGAGCCCAAAAT
>NW_007487176.1:0-287 GCF_000475195.1 Diaphorina citri
CGTCTCCCATCCGAGTCGCTACAAGTCCTGCGATGTCCATACAGATCTCGCTGTGTCTTCACATCAAGCAACATCTCCTCGCTCAGGGGAGGTTGGGGCGCTTTTCGTTTCTTCCTCCCTAGTGAGGAACTTCTCATGACTGCCACGGGACGCGTGCATGTCGCTAGATTCTCCACGCTATGATAGATACTTGTTGTGCTCGCACCAAGGAGTTTGTACTTCTTCTTCAACGTCAGATCTTTGTCCAGTTCTCGTAGTTGATCTCTCTGCTTGATTCGATTCCTATA
>NW_007487177.1:0-287 GCF_000475195.1 Diaphorina citri
TTTCCGTGTCCTATTTTTAACCTGGTTGAAGGATGAGGCATATCTATTCGAAGTATTTTCAATCCCTTGCTTGTACATATGGGGATTAAAAAGGGCAGTATATTAGATATTATGTCGAGTATAGCCCAGGTTTAATGTGGAAAATATTGTTCGGTTAGCATAATACGAAATCCTACTTCCCCCGATCAAATTAGGGTATGCAATGTTGAAAATTGAATACTGAGCGGAATGAGACGAGATTAGATGTTATTTGTCAAGTGAAATTCCAAAGCTTACATTTTTTCCAT
>NW_007487178.1:0-287 GCF_000475195.1 Diaphorina citri
CCCCTTGACCCCCTACTACCAAAAACCATGTAGGGGGTCAGGGGAAATGTAGGGGGTTGAGGGGAGGATTCTCCTACACTTTGACCATAGGTTTGAAGTTTGGACTTAATTTACTATTTTACTCATTTCCCCTTCATTTTCATAAGTGGAAGGTCCTATTCCTGGTTTGCTCGTGGTATTCGCGGATTGTTCGTGGTATTCGCGGATTTTTCGCGGTATTCGCGGTTTGTTCTCGGTATCCGCGGTTTGTTCGCGGTATCCGCGGTTTGTTCGCGGTATCCGCGGTT
>NW_007487179.1:0-287 GCF_000475195.1 Diaphorina citri
AGATAGCTTGTCAGCAAATGCCAGGTAAACTCCCGTTACTAAAGACTTTAAAGTGACGTGAACCCCTGTCAGATCAAGATAAAGGAAATAATAATAAAAATAGTGCTTATTTATACTGCACGCAAAGGACTGAAAAGTCCCTTTACTCCAGCAGTAGGCTACTACTATTATTGTGGTCAAATTCTCAAATTATATTGAGGATAAAATTATTGAAATATTTGCAATCGAAAAACGAGTACAATTTTTTGTTGATGGTGGGATTCGAACCCGGGACCTTCTGCATGGCA
>NW_007487180.1:0-287 GCF_000475195.1 Diaphorina citri
GCGTTTGATTTTGGGGAAAATATCTCACAAAGGTGAATTTTCTTTCGGGGAACTGACCTGTACTTGACCACTGCTATACATTCCGTTTCTATTGGAGCACTTGTCAATATTCAAGTGGTCAGTAATCAGTTTCCCCGAAAGGAAAATAAGTACACCTCAACTTACAACTTACACTCACAAGGTGACCACATACCTTTCTAACAATCTAGTGAGCACTTCAAGGATCAGACAAGGAATATGATGGGCAGATAGGCACGCCATAGAAAAAAAAATTATAATAATAATAA
>NW_007487181.1:0-287 GCF_000475195.1 Diaphorina citri
TGAAAACTATCTTATTTTTTATTTTTTTTTTTTATTCCAGTGTATATCATATACATAGCAACCAAAAATTAATTGAAACTGGTGTGTGCTCATCAGGTGTCAGGTCTACCTGATAGTGAGTGGCTGGCCCAAGATTCACACTATGAGTTGTATAGTTACAGTTTAGTGAGCTTATTATTATTATTATGTTAAGGCGGTCTCTTCCTGATCCCTTATGTGCCGCATCCATTTTAGTTTAGGACTATTAGTGAGCTTACCTTTGTACTATTAAAACATACTTTGAGCTG
>NW_007487182.1:0-652 GCF_000475195.1 Diaphorina citri
GTGTGACTGTCGCTCCTCTAATGACACCTGTATATCTCCTGAGGGAGGAGAGGTGTGCTCGGGCAAGGGAGAGTGTGAATGCGGTGTGTGCAAATGTATTGAAGATAGCACGGGAAGATATTCCGGCCGGTTCTGCGAGAAATGCCCGGTAAATATTTTGTCCTCGGTCTCCTTATTAGTGCTGTCAAATTTTGAGTTCAAGTCGTTTTTTTTTTAGGAGGTTTGATAGAGGGAACTGAAACTGGTGCAGTCAAGTTCCATCGTAAAAATATTGGGACGGGCGTAGGAAAATGGCCGAATGGACAATGTCCCATTTGTGAACAACAACTTTGAGTATCCAATTAGCGCTGTCAAAATTTGACTTGGCGGGGCGCTACCGCGGTCTTTAATAAGAATTAAATAAATATCTAGAAGTCCACCTCAGCTAGTACTGCTAGTAAGGTAAAAGAATAGGTAAGTAGGCATCCACAACGGAGTCCCGACCCTCGACCCTAGCCTAATCCCGACCGAAGAGAAAAACAAACCATGCTTATGTATTTAAGTCCCTTCAACGGAGCCTTGACCATAGCTCCGACCTCGCAGAAAATCAAGAAATAGAGCTGCGACGGTCGATTTTTTTTTTTTTTTTTTTTTTTATACATTTTTTTTTAAA
>NW_007487182.1:6604-10128 GCF_000475195.1 Diaphorina citri
AGAATAGCAGGGCTTTAGCTTCTCTCTGTCTTCTATGCCTATGTCCCCTTCAGTCGGCGCACAGGCTCTTGTTTGTAATAGGGTAGTAAGGGTAGTCCTATGATTTAGGCGGGTCCCGTCCCTTAGCTTGGGCGCCGGGATCGTGGATCGGGTCGATTCGATGTTGATCCCGACCGTGATCTAGAAGTGAACTGAGCTTAATATCTCCATGCAAACGAGCCGTTGCCGACCGATAGAAGAAGAGGACTAGAACCGAGGCGAGGCGTGCCTTATTCTCGCCCCAGGGACCCGTCGTTGCACACCTGCGGCGATTTCGCCTTTAGAGAAACGAGTGTTTGAGCGTGGTGTATTATTATTACACGAATAAATATGACCGAGCGTATCCTGACTTTTTCAGGGAATGAGCGTCGTCATCCGGATGATGATAATACGGACACCAGTTTCAAGAGTTTTAGTATAGCTCCATATTTGTAGAGGTATGGAGGCCGACCCTAACTTGGCGTGCGGGAGGACAAATGGTCCCGCTCGCGGAACTGGGATGTGGTGGCTCCGTCCTTATTATATTATTTTACATCCGTGTTATTTGTATGTCGATATATTGGAGAGTTGGAGGAGTCCTACTCCAGACCCCTACGTCGTGTGTGTGACCAATTGTTTCCGTAAAGTCGAGACTGGGACTCGTAAGGTATCACCTCAATCGCCGTAGGCCGGAATGTAGCGCACGCAACACTATTCGGGACTCGATGAGAGTCGTAGCCGTAAGTGTAGCTCTGGCTGTTACTGAGACCAGTGTGGAGTGCTATCTTGGTCGTGAACTTACACGGCTTAGGCCTTTCCGTTACCCGCTTAACGCATGCTTGCCGATCCCTACCCTGGTAGGGGAGTGTGCCTGTAAGCGTACGTAAGACTTTACTTTGTCTTATGAGGGGAACTACCGGGTTGTTCTGAGTCATTTGGAAGAGGCACGTTCAAGTTATGCTTAATTTTGGGGAGGACAAGGTTTTCTTTAATCCGATTATTGTCTTTGTCGTTATATGCTATCTACGTCTATGAATGGCTTATAATTGCGCGTGGCTGTTGTGGTGGAACTCAGCCTTTTCCGATTCTTTTCTCAATCGCGCTAATATCCTCGTCTTTATATAGAAGACAAACACTAGGCGCCCCAGTTTCAAAAAGAGCGAGACCCGAACCTCAATAGCCCCAGGTGTGTCGGCAAATGTACTTCTTAACAGAAGTATGTATCACAAGGAAGGCATTCTCCATCCCCGTCGATGCATGTATACAAAAATGTTACTTCGCTGTATAGGTCTCAAAAGGGTTTAAATTGAAATTGAGAACCTAAAAAGCATATAACGAGAAAGATTTCAAGGGTTTGGATAGCCGGACGACATATTCGGTTGGTGGGCTCCCAAAAGATGAAGAATGCGATCTAGGTGAGCGTCACAGGCAGTTAAGGGGCCCTATGATTACATGCCGGGACGTAGCGCGCAGCGAAGATAACCGTCTGTCCGCGACAGGTGACAGTTATAGCTAAAGTTATTTAAAACTTTTTTGGTGCCCCACGGATGGAACAACTTCTTGGGCAGTCGTGAACCCGCCACCAAACCTTCCTGGTAGGAACAAGTCTGTGAACCTTACCATCCACTAGGAACATGACGCCTCGCGTCCTCCACAGCGAAGAAGAGCTGCGGAGCTACTCTAAAGAGCACTTTTAATTAGCTTTTAGTTTCCAAATGCGAGCGAGACAATGCTGCGAACTGTCCCGATGCCGCGCAGACGGAACGCATTCGGCGATACAACGCCCAACTTAAGGGCGGGTGCGTCGCCGTAAGAATAGGATTTTGTGCTATTCCCTAGCAAGGGAGCCTTGGGCCAATCGGAAAGAGGGATAGAACAGGAGTAGAGAGGAAGCGAAAGCCCTGCTATTCTGGAATCCGTCAATTGTCGAGGGAGGACCATAGCAGTTACAGTTCCCTCTGTCAAACCTCTTAAAAAAAAGAAGAAGAATATCTAGTCCTTTTTATTCTTAGAACCTTATCCGGTTAGGATAAAATCCGCCCTGGGCAGGAATCGAACCCGCGGCCTAGCGCTTACAAGGCAGACGCGCTACCCTCCAAGCTAACTAGGCTGGACTTCTAGAAAAGTCTAAACACAACGTACCAATGTAGTCGTATACAATAACTAATGTCGTGTCATTTGATTATGTTTTACAGAAAATCACTGGACAATATTGTGAATGTGATAATTTCTCATGTGATCGTCACAACGGAGTGTTGTGTTCTGGACCTGAACACGGTAAATCCACTTTTGTATCTTACCTTTAATTTTTTTTTTTAACCTAAAAATCGTTACGAAAACTAACTAAATTGAAACCTCCAGCTTTTATGTGTTTGTACGTCTTTACATTTTTTCGTCTATTCCAAGAAAGAAAAAAAAACCTACATCATAGTGAACTGTATGTGTAGGTATACTTACCGATTAACTAAAAAAAGAAAAAAAATGAGACCTTGGTTAGACTAAGGAGCAGATGAAGGGACTTTTCAGTCCTATTCCAACAGAATAAACAAGGTATATTATATTGACATATTTTCTGTTATTTCAGGTCGGTGCGTGTGTGGCAAGTGCCATTGTGAAGACGGCTGGACTGGTTCAGCGTGTGACTGTCGCTCCTCTAATGACACCTGTATATCTCCTGAGGGAGGAGAGGTGTGCTCGGGCAAGGGAGAGTGTGAATGCGGTGTGTGCAAATGTATTGAAGATAGCACGGGAAGATATTCCGGCCGGTTCTGCGAGAAATGCCCGGTAAATATTTTGTCCTCGGTCTCCTTATTAGTGCTGTCAAATTTTGAGTTCAAGTCGTTTTTTTTTAGGAGGTTTGATAGAGGGAACTGAAACTGGTGCAGTCAAGTTCCATCGTAAAAATATTGGGACGGGCGTAGGAAAATGGCCGAATGGACAATGTCCCATTTGTGAACAACAACTTTGAGTATCCAATTAGCGCTGTCAAAATTTGACTTGGCGGGGCGCTACCGCGGTCTTTAATAAGAATTAAATAAATATCTAGAAGTCCACCTCAGCTAGTACTGCTAGTAAGGTAAAAGAATAGGTAAGTAGGCATCCACAACGGAGTCCCGACCCTCGACCCTAGCCTAATCCCGACCGAAGAGAAAAACAAACCATGCTTATGTATTTAAGTCCCTTCAACGGAGCCTTGACCATAGCTCCGACCTCGCAGAAAATCAAGAAATAGAGCTGCGACGGTCGATTTTTTTTTTTTTTTTAATACATTTTTTGATAACAATCTCTAACTACGATGAATAATAATGATCCTCAACCATTGTATTGTTGTCTTATTTCACAGACCTGTCTTGGAAGATGTCAGGAGTTTAAGAATTGTATTCAGTGCCAAGTATACAAGACAGGACCATTGTCCGAGGAGGAGTGTGCTAAGAATTGTACGCTGACACCCACCTTGGTCAAGAAAATAGAAGGTAATAGAAAATTAAAAAAAAAAAAAAAAAAAA
>NW_007487183.1:0-287 GCF_000475195.1 Diaphorina citri
TAAAACGTCCCTTTCCCACCATAAATTCTTTGTTTATTTTTGACTTGTAATTTTTATAAATTTTATTTTCTGTTTCTCTAGACCTCACAACTTTTGAAGAATTTAAAGTAAAATTTCGTTTTTTGTAGGTACTTACCTAATAATTAGTTTTCTCAACCTCTTTTTATTCTTGCGCTAATTCAAGTCACAAGTGAGTGTTTCTGTTACCCACTATAAAGTACCTACTCTTTTTTGTCTACTGTCATCAAGTCATTGTCTCTATAGTCCCTGCTGGATTGACTTGTTTG
>NW_007487184.1:0-287 GCF_000475195.1 Diaphorina citri
TTACAGTGGAATTTCTGGGGTTAAAAGATATCCTGATAGGGTAGTGGTCGCTTGAGGAAAGATCGTCATTTCGGGTCCAGGTTAACTTAGTACTTACTTATAGAGGAAGAACTCAGAGCAAGATCTATTGTTGATTCGGTTCTGGTTGATATATTAAAATGAGTTGGTTCTCCATACTGATTTAAAAGGGTAATATTACTGTTCTGAGTAAGTATTTCTTCTATTATCTTACCTTTTAGGTTGGTGTGGTTAGAGCCCCACAGTGTATTGTGGGCGTTAAAGTCGCC
>NW_007487185.1:0-287 GCF_000475195.1 Diaphorina citri
GTTGGTTTATTCTCAAGTACCTTGAAATAAGAACAAAATTACAATAAGATACCAAAGGTGATGAATGTTCTATGCTCTAAATTCACAGAATCAGAGTTAAAAACAACACCTAATAGCCCAATGGGAACTTGGAGCACAAAAGACAAAACACTTTTATCTCAACCTAAAATTAGCATATTGAAGTGTCTTCTTAACATAATACCAGGATCCAGACGTCAAAATGGTACAGATGTGAGATAGGCATGGGTAAGGCCGACCCAAATACGTATTCCACCCATTCCATAAGC
>NW_007487186.1:0-287 GCF_000475195.1 Diaphorina citri
CAAGGGAGCTTTGCTCGGGACATTTGATGTGACGTCATCGCCTACGGGAGCGTATGCCGTGACGTCAAAGTTTACGATCTACCGGTATTTTTTAAATCGATTTATCTCGGGATCTAGAAGTCGTAGAAAAAAAAAAGAAAAATTCCGTTGGTCCTCATTTTTCCTGCTCCATGGCTTTGAAACATCACCCAAGTAAGCGCAACTGATCTATTCTGCATGAATCTCATTCTTTTTACAATAAAACTGAGTGTATCTCATCGTTTTTAAGCCAATTATTTGAAATTTTT
>NW_007487187.1:0-287 GCF_000475195.1 Diaphorina citri
GAGTGCCTACAGGAGTACAGAGTATCCTACTAAAGTTGAAAGTTCAAAGTTTACACATAAAACAGGTAAAGGGTGTTTAAATTGTAATTGTTGAAACAACATATTAGAAACCTTTGGGAAATGAAAAAAGACATCCTATACCTATATATTCCAAAAGAATCGATAAATGAAAACTTTCAGAGCACTTTTTTCAATGGGACAAGAATTTTAGAAATGAAATACAACATAAATTACCAATATTGACTTCATTTTCTGCAGAATATAACTTCCTTCTTCAGACCACAATT
>NW_007487188.1:0-287 GCF_000475195.1 Diaphorina citri
AACTGTGGCCCTCTCGAGGTGCCCTATAGACAGGGTCAATTTATTTATTTTGTCTTTTTTTTTCGATGATTTTTGTCGCCCTTATACATATCTACCTTGTAAGCTTTCCTATTAACAAAAAATTTCAAGGATGAAATTGCCGATTCATTCGCATCTGAACGTCTCGCCCCACAGTGTTCTTTTTTTATCCTTCTTCTTAAAGTCCAGTTTTTTGTGCCCTGATGCCCTCACAGTGCCAGAAAGTCCACCCCTGTCTCAAAATAACAAGAGAAAAATACAGGGAACGA
>NW_007487189.1:0-287 GCF_000475195.1 Diaphorina citri
CTCTCATGAAATGTTAGGTAGGTATGTTTATGAACCTAAAATGATGCTTGGAGCTTATTTGTATTGCTTGAAAAGAACCCTCTGCCCAAGCAGTAAGCTAACTTTTCCCAATGTTATTTAGAGTCGGTGTTTTACTGCTACTAGCACATTATTGTGGTCAAATTGAGTGGTCCGGTGCCAGACTTGCCTAACCCACAAATTCGACCTACCTCCCTTAGGAGGAAGTACTAAAAAATCTGGTGTGAACATCACACGACTTTCCTTATCCTATTGAATGATGCTTATTT
>NW_007487190.1:0-287 GCF_000475195.1 Diaphorina citri
CTTGGGTTGTAACCTGCGCTTTTCATCGAGGTTTCGTAAAGTTTGAAAAAGTATAGTTTTGAAATAAAGCTTCTTCCTAGTTAAATACCTAGCAGTCGGAAGACAACGAAGTAGGTTGTTATAAGTACCTCAGTATGTTGCATGATTGAATACACAAAATGTCAGCGGTGTGTATGGTTGTTTAAATATTTTGTTATTTCTTTTTAATTCCTAATTAGACTTTATCTTCTTGCTCCAGAATATATTTCCATGTGTATATTTATTATATCTTTATTTTTCCATATACT
>NW_007487191.1:0-287 GCF_000475195.1 Diaphorina citri
TTTTTTACTAACGTTGATGATACGTCTCTCCATAGCTCTTTGTGTTGTTCTTAGTCCGTTTTCTTCATGTTTAGTTGTATTCCATGTCTCACTACCGTAGGTTAATGCAGGAAGGACATGACTGTTAAAGAGATTTGCTCGGAGTGCGATCGGTATTGTTTGGTCTGTGAGCATGTCTTTGATTCTATTGAAAGCTATCCATCCGGATCTTTTTCGACTTATGAGTTCTTGCTTTATGTCGTTATTCATTGTTACGTACTGTCCAAGGTACTTGTAGGATTCTACCT
>NW_007487192.1:0-287 GCF_000475195.1 Diaphorina citri
CTTCTTGTCTATTGTGTTCCATGTTAGGCGTTTCCTTGGAAAAAATTTTCCCCTCGTTAAAAAAAAAGTCTATGTTAAAAGCCCTTTTATTTACAAAATTGCACGCCTAGTTAGTTTAGCTGGTAGTGCATCTGCCTTGTAAGTGCTAGGCCGCGGGTTCGATTCCCGCCCAGGGCGGATTTTATCCTAATGGGATAATGTTTGTTCTGAGAACGGCTGGCTTTCTCTTATCCTGTCTTCCTTCTCTCTTCGATTTCGGGACGATGGGACCATAACAGTTACAGTTC
>NW_007487193.1:0-287 GCF_000475195.1 Diaphorina citri
GATGGAAGGAACAAGGAAACTTTTTGTGTCAAACAGAAAAAGGAAGTAAAAATTTGTGTCCTACTCATCATAATTTTAAATGGAAGGTAGCCCTATTTTTTATTAAGTTTTCACAACATTCTTCCACCTGTTCCTTTTGACTCTGAAGAGCATGAGCAATTATTGAGCATCCTACAATGTTCATATTTTGTGAACAATCCTAAATCTTAATGACGCCACTGCCCTTTGTCTTGATGGATATATTGTTAAAGGCATTGAGCAAACCAGTGGCCAAGACTTCAATGTAC
>NW_007487194.1:0-287 GCF_000475195.1 Diaphorina citri
TCTCTGTCCGTGTGTTTCATCACAACATTCCAAGGATTAGTCCGATTTTGTTGGAATTTACTGTAGGTACTTAGGTAGCTGGAAAGAGGAAAAGATAAATATGAAAAACAGAGGCTATGAGATAATATGAGATATTAAAGGAAGAGGAAGCGAGAGAGAAATAGGGAATTACCTACTCAAGAGGAAGACACTGCCAGGTAAAAAGAGAGAAACGCAACAAGGCGTTAACGAAAGGAAAGGCTGAAACTGAAAGAAAAGTGTAAGGAGACAAAAAAGAGGACCGAAAA
>NW_007487195.1:0-287 GCF_000475195.1 Diaphorina citri
CTAATTCTATTCTATTCCATCATCACGTCAAGTTGATCCTCGGAACAAAAAATTGATGCTCCTGCGTCCCATGTAGGAACTCTACCTTGTGTTAGAGCGTAGATTCAGTAGATTGTAACGAGAGTAAACAAAAATCTGATAGTATCTACATAGGTAGTGGATATTCTTCTACAATACAGTCGAACAATAGAACTTGATAATTTTCTCATTTGAAAAAGAATCTGTTATTCTGATCGTCTGCCTTGTCTGATTATGATGGAGCGGAGGGACGGATGGTACCTATAGGG
>NW_007487196.1:0-287 GCF_000475195.1 Diaphorina citri
ACAACAAGAATCATTTGTACAAGTTGAATATACCTGCATACCAAGTTGGAACTTGGTAAATTCAATTTGTTTATGCAAATTTGCAACGTGAGAATGTAAGCTATTAAGAACACAAGTTTAGTAGGGATTTGTTGAAATCAAATACGTTCTAATCATGGTTCTTACTTGTTGAAAAAATTATTTGAAGATCAGAATTTCCATGTGACTGAATTCTGAAGATTGCAGACCAAAATTTTCAAAAATTTCGCCTGCGGCGTGGCTCGCCCCGAATCGGCTTCATGGGATTG
>NW_007487197.1:0-287 GCF_000475195.1 Diaphorina citri
GCAGACCAGCGTCTGGGTGTGTGACTATAAACAGGGAGGAGAACAGCTAACCCTAACCAGCCTAACGCTAGTCTGGCTAGGGGACGTTAAACGGAGAGTAGACTAGTGTCTAGCTGCGGGACTATAACAGGGAAGAGAACAGCTAACACTGACGCCCTGACCAGCCTAGCTAGCTGGCAGTTTTCCAAAGGGTTCTCTTTGCTTTCAAAGACCAAACACAAGTCCTCACGATGGTTGACTGCGGTTCAGGACGAGCCAATAAAATATGGCTAGAGATAGAGCCCACA
>NW_007487198.1:0-287 GCF_000475195.1 Diaphorina citri
ACTGACTAATTTATTCAGTTTATAAACAGTTTATATTCTATTCATCTACATATTATTCTATTCTATTCTACTCTACTTGGTGTAGTGGCTAGGCCAACATCAGTGGTGTAACCCTATGAAACCAATAATATCACTCATCCTCTCTCTTTCTCCATGTCTTTTCTCCTCCCCCCTTTTCTCCCTTTTATTTCTTCTTGTTGTTTTTCCCTCTCCCTCCTTCTCCACCATACAGACACACATTCATAATATCGTTTGGCTCCGGAAATTGCGTTTTAGATATCTCTTCT
>NW_007487199.1:0-287 GCF_000475195.1 Diaphorina citri
ATTTGAAAAATATAAAATCAACTCTCACTAGTTAGAGTCAACTCTAACTAACCCCTCTTAGTGAAAGTTGATTGAGGGTAAAAATACAATCAACTTTCACTAGTGAGAGTTGATTCTATCCGGCGCCAGCTAGTCCTTGTCGTGGGAACAATAACATCATCAATGAAAAGGATGTCCCTATGGACAAAGAAGTTGCCTTGAGATCTGTCGCAACGGCACAATCGTCTGGAAGTGGTCAGTGGTCCTCCTGCCAGACGAAGTGTACTTCTAACAAGTGTTTTTGTAAG
>NW_007487200.1:0-287 GCF_000475195.1 Diaphorina citri
GTAATCCCTGGCGATCGAGGTTTGTGTCCTATTATATTAATGACAAGAAATTTTAGTCTCGTCATTTCGAAGTGGAAATTTGTAAAATCTTTACGTGGACAAATTAATACTTTTTAAGAAATTAATGCTACCGAAGTGTTGTTGAAAATCAGGTGGATGTACCAGAAATCGGGGCGTAAAATTCAAGTCTTTGGTCAGACTTTGCCTAATGGTGGGTCCAGACTTGTGCAATGCAACGTGCAATGCAATGAAATTCGTTAGTTTGGACGTGCTTGAGAAAGTTGCAG
>NW_007487201.1:0-287 GCF_000475195.1 Diaphorina citri
TGCTCCCCCCCCTTTTCTACTACTTTAAGCTTGGTTAGTTTGGTTCACACTTGGCGATTTCGCTTACGATCAGATTGAATGATAAATCGCACAGTTTTGCCTGGTACCCAGTTCTAGTGGTCGGTAACGATATTTTTTCTAGGGAAATAAAAAAGTAAGAAAGAGAAGAGAGAGAGAGAAGGGAAAGAGAGAGAGAAGGGAAAGAGAGAGAGAGAGAGAGACATTGAGAGACATAGAAAGAGCTTTTGATATTGAATCATTTTTTGTAAAATTTGTCCACCGTATAG
>NW_007487202.1:0-287 GCF_000475195.1 Diaphorina citri
TACATAGCCTGGTGTTCTAACTACAGTAGAACCTCGATTATATCAACCAATTGGGACCGAGGGTAGTTGATATTATCGAGGTTCTGTATAAAAGTTGATATAATCGAGATTCCGTATAAAACAACGAAAATAGGGCCAAATTTAGAGGTACAAAATAACAAAATGGGGAAGAAATACCCTTTTATTTTTTATATTAAATAAAACAAACTAATAAACAAACAAAAAACACATCTTCGATATTGTTTTCTTCGTCACTATAGTCTCATTATTTGAACACTTTTTCGATG
>NW_007487203.1:0-287 GCF_000475195.1 Diaphorina citri
TTATTATTATTATTATTATTTTTCAAAGATAATTATGTTTTTCTGTATTAGACTGATAGAAAAATAAAATAAAAATGAAATTAAAGATGGCGCTGCCGCGCTTAAAATCTTCCTCCACTTCGTAGAGGCCAAGGGTGCCCCCAAATCACGGGTACCGATAATCTCCCAGCAGTTCGCCCAATGCATCTCATGTTCACCAGACTTTCAAAATAAGGACAAAAGTATTTTGAGGTCAAAAATGAAATATTTTTCTGATTGTTTCATAAAAAAAAAAAAAAAAAAAAAAA
>NW_007487204.1:0-287 GCF_000475195.1 Diaphorina citri
GCGTTTCCAATTCTGTGTTGTCTCTAAATACTCTAACTTGAGCCATGTTGAATTTTTGATGCATTGTAAACCCATCTAGGTATCTGGGGCATGTTCTTTTGCACGAGAATGTCTTTTTTTCTGATGTTTGTTAAAATGAATTTTTAATCAGAAATACATAGAAAACCTGGATACGTTCAGTTGAAGTAGATATCAAAACTGATAAATTATTCTATTTTTGCAACAAAATCATAATTGACATTGAGTACTTTTTGTCACAACACTTTACCCTTAAGTATTGATAAGAA
>NW_007487205.1:0-287 GCF_000475195.1 Diaphorina citri
GTGAAAATGAACCCGGGATATTTCATGGCACTATGAAAAATTCCAAACTTCATTAGAGCTATATGCTAAATAAAAGATGTATAAAGATGGATTGTGCGTTTTCCTTGTTATACTTACCACTGGTAGCTCAGTCAACTGTAGCACTCACTCCAAGAAAGGGTTCTTAGGAATTAAAAGACCCACTGACTGCTAGTGACATTTCAATCTTAAAACTAGGGTTGCCAACCGTACGTTATTTCCCGGAACAATCCGTATTTTTGTCAAAAATCAAATGTTCCGCCGGAACA
>NW_007487206.1:0-287 GCF_000475195.1 Diaphorina citri
CGTGGACCTATTGTAATGGCAGTACAAGGGCCTAGTAATGAGCGGTAATTAGGGTACTTGACTACATTTTAGCAATGGTTATATAGTAAAAATAGCATGTGAAAGGCAACTTCTTGAACTGTTAAGGGTCTTATCAGGCTGTACATTAACGCCACCCTTTTTCACCCCTGCGATTTTCCTGATAATTCACGAGGTTCAGTGTACTCCGGCAGGCAACAACACATGACCAAATAGTCATCCAACTAAAGGGGGCGTCATTCAATATGTGTTTGGTTCCAATGGATTTT
>NW_007487207.1:0-287 GCF_000475195.1 Diaphorina citri
GTGGTTTTTTTTTTTTTTTTTTTTTTTTTTGCGAGTGAGAGGCAAAGCCCTTTTTTAGCTGGAAAGGTTATACCAGGCTTTTCTACATTTACTGGAATTTTAACGTCTTTTTGCTGGAATTCACCCACCTCCTCTTAGATGTCCTCATGGGGCTGGTTGCGCGTCTAAAAGCCAGAAGAACGTGTTGCCTCAGACAGACACCAGTTCCAACTCCAACGTTGCTTAACTTCAGTGACCCAATGGCTGGTGCTATTGCCGCTTGCTCTCCAAACCCGAAATCTCCAGTT
>NW_007487208.1:0-287 GCF_000475195.1 Diaphorina citri
ACCCGTCAGGTCTACCTGATAATGAGTGGCTGGCCTTACAGTTGGATGTAAAATAACTTCCCGAGTTCAATAGGCCGTTGACACTCCTCCTGCTGGGGTGAAAGGACTTTTTTTAGTTCTCTTCAAAGCATATAAATAAGCACCAATATTATTTTATACTCTATTTTATACTAGCGGAACCTCTTTACGACCAATAAACTAAGAAGCTGATAGACGACCATAAGATAGCCAGGGCCGTATCCAGGATTTTGCCGAGGGTGGGGGGGTCCAAACACTAATGGACGGGG
>NW_007487209.1:0-287 GCF_000475195.1 Diaphorina citri
TATACACTCGAACCTGGGTAATTGAGGGGACAAGGGGACCTCATTTAAAGAGATCTTTGGGGTAAACAATGAACATTTTCTTGACTAAAACCGGTCTCAGCCGGGCTACTTATCTTGGAAGGAACTTGGAAGGTGGCTGCCTTGTAAGCGCTAGGTTTAGTGTTCGATTCACCCAGGTCTCAATTATTCAGTTTCGACTGTACCAATCATTTTTGTTCGAATTTTATTTGAAGTCATTTTATATTAGTAGCCTATTTAGCATAATTTTTGTCCCATCTTTATCTCAA
>NW_007487210.1:0-287 GCF_000475195.1 Diaphorina citri
TTTAGTCTAAAATAGGACGTGTATTTTAATAAACCTTTATGCATAAAACGATAAAGCATCACCAGAAGCACCATCAACACATTAAGGAACAAAAATCCAGAACCATTGATCAAGGTCTGAAATTCATTGGGAATTTTTCCTTTCTTAAGTTCAACAGAACGCATTTTCCTTTCCCAATTTTCAATCTTCTGAAGCTCGTTTCCCCTCTTTTGGTGTGAGAGCACCTGTACTGAACCATAGGAAGAGGGAAACAAGCTTCCGACGAGGTGCTTCTCCTATTGGCGGGG
>NW_007487211.1:0-287 GCF_000475195.1 Diaphorina citri
TTTCGGGACAAAGATTTTTTTTGCCTAAGCTAAAGAAATTTTTTCGCTAATCAAGGTTACGTGGGCTGCGTTCTCGTAAGCAACTTTACAACCTTGCAGTTCACTTTTCGAAAATTTTGGTGTCACAGAAATGTGCCCCACATCACGTAAAGAAAATTATAACAAGGTACCTACTTCCAGCTATATGTAGACTGGACAGGATCCGAAAAGAAGAGGTGATTTTTACAATCACCTCACTTCTTTTGAGAGTACAAAATTCGAATTTATCTACATAATATAAAATTATA
>NW_007487212.1:0-287 GCF_000475195.1 Diaphorina citri
CCCCGGGCGGGAATTGGACCCGCGGCCTAGCGCTTACAAGGCAGACGCGCTACCAACCAAGCTAACTAGGCTGGCAACTCGCACATTGAAAGCCTAGTTGCGTGACACTGCCTGAAAATAAAACCCATGAAAAATGCTAGTCTAGTTAGCTTGGAGGGTGGTGTAGATTCCCGCCCGAGGCAGAATAGCGCTTACAAAGCAGACGCGCGAACCAAACTAACTAGACTGACATTATAATAAAAATAATAACTTACCGTAATACATGAGCATGAAGCCGGGCGATCTTG
>NW_007487213.1:0-287 GCF_000475195.1 Diaphorina citri
CGGGCGGGAATCGAACCCGCGGCCTAGCGCTTACAAGGCCGACGCGCTACCAACCAAGCTAACCATGCTGGCAAAAACAAAGAAAGATTGTTGTTTTTGTTAAGTGGTGTAGCCTTGTGGAGTTTCCCCCCTACTGAAGCTGGGTTGCACCTCTTTTTCCTATGGTTCATAATACTGGCACCATCACGTCAAAAGAGGGGAAATAGGGGAGGGAAAATACAGCTATTCTTACCTTGAGTTGGTTGCCTTACAACAGGAGGTTCTAATGACTCCTCAGGATTCCTATT
>NW_007487214.1:0-287 GCF_000475195.1 Diaphorina citri
CAACACAGGTGACGCTAAAACCGGTCTTAAAATAACGACTGAAGTGTTATCTAAAACTTTCTCGCTTTGAGTTTATAGCTCATTTGTGTGAGAATATGTGAAAATTTTTTTTTTGGCTTTATGGTTTTCTGGACAAAATTTGCACCACCATTTTCGTGTTCCCGGTAAAAAGACCTTTAATTTGATACATAGGTCGACCAGGTTTGGACAAGTCCTTCTATGGGGACAGACAGACGACACCGAAGCGAATACAATAGTCCGTCCCTTATACCTTTTTATTACTATTG
>NW_007487215.1:0-287 GCF_000475195.1 Diaphorina citri
AAAAATCCTCGTGATTCATTGATTTATTAAAGAAACACAAGCGCCTATCAGCTAGCAATTATTACAGCTAGGATGATGCTTTTTAGATGCATCGGTTGCTACAAAGTGGTTCTATCTAATGGTAACTGAATCACAAAAAACGCATTATTTCGAGTTAGCGCTCTTTAGAACCAGCAGTGCGAATTGCATAAAATCTTGTAACAAATAGGTACTTAATGATTTTTTTATTTGTTTGGTCTTCTTCCTCAGATACAAAGCCATAGTTCACCCGTTCGACTCCCGTATGA
>NW_007487216.1:0-287 GCF_000475195.1 Diaphorina citri
CTACTTAGGTATACGAGAATTATTTTTTTGGCTTCACTCTCTGCATTGATGTTTAATTCTATATTAAATTTATCGAAATATAATTAAATAGGTAACATGAAAAATAAATAAATAGACAATTTTATAAACGTGTTTTGACCACGTCACGTTAGCAGTGATAATACACCTTTTTTAGTTCCCTAATCCTAAATTAAAATTTGAAACCTACCACCTTTTTACTTTCCTTGTCCTATAGGAAGGAAAGTAATGTAATCGGGTCAAATTTTCGATGGTCAGTTTTTAGTGCC
>NW_007487217.1:0-287 GCF_000475195.1 Diaphorina citri
AGGCTACCGTCAAAGGTAAGCGTTTTTAGATTAAATGTATTTTCCTTTCCCTACTATCGTAAAAAGCAAAAGTGGTTCCGCGACTAATTATGCCAGCCACTCACAGCACTCACTATCACATAGATCTGACGACAGGGAAACCTCTTCAGGTCTACCTGATAGTGTGTGTGTGTGTGCTCATCAGGTGTCAGGTCTACCTGATAGTGAGCGGCTGGTCTAAGAGTGAAGTTTGTTTGTAAAAATGGAGGAATCATACCTGTTTGTCAGGTATGACAAGCATGCCGAAA
>NW_007487218.1:0-287 GCF_000475195.1 Diaphorina citri
ACACAGAACCTTGTTGGAAATGATGAGATCTACCTACCCTGAGCCGTTGTCAGTGTTTTTCTGGCGCACCCTGTATTTAAAGATATTCTATTCTAGAGGCAATTATCCAGGGAGGAGGGGAGATTGATAATTCAGGTAAAAATTAATGAATTAGAGAAACTAGTCTAAATTGAATATATAGCTGGATAGGTCATTCCTTTGTAAGCATAGACATGAAAATTCAAGTTGACGTGGACATTAGTCTTGATTTACCAGTCATTCGAATCATTGGAACCAAACACCTTCGG
>NW_007487219.1:0-287 GCF_000475195.1 Diaphorina citri
AAACTAAAAGAAAATTTTCTCATCAATGAAACTATGGTCTCAATTGTATTATCTTTTCTCTTTTTTATTTTCATTTTAACTCCATTTTCCCAGTTACTTTTCCAATATTTCTCTCTGTAGTCTATCTTTTCGTACGGCCCTCCTCTATTACCATTGTTCCCCATCCTTTTCTCTCGAAACAAACTCTGGTCCTTCCCCAAGGAGGTATTTCCCTCCCTATTACTCTATTCCACATTCAATACCTACTAGTTTAGTATCCTACCTATTTCTTTCCTCAATACTTACAA
>NW_007487220.1:0-287 GCF_000475195.1 Diaphorina citri
TCGAATCTGAACTTTAATGAAATTCTGAATAGGTGGGATACACAAAGTTCATCCATACTTCCATTCTTTCATCACTGAGCTTCCATTCATCTGCCATGTACAAAGTTCGTCCACATTTCCTTTCTCTCATCGCTCAATTAAACAGTCTTTCGTGAACAAGGTTCATCCAGACCTATATTCCTAATCACTGAATACACTCTTGTAGGTACAAAGTTCATCCACACTGCTCTATCACCTTGACTTTGGATTTCACATCTGTTTTCACAGCATGTGCACTTGGCTATGTC
>NW_007487221.1:0-287 GCF_000475195.1 Diaphorina citri
AGGCCAAAAAACAATTTTTTATCAATTAGGGTTACCTAAAAATGAGATCTAAAAAAAAAAGACTATGTAGGTAGGATACTCGTAATCTGTAAGATAATCTGCTTCGAGGTGCTGCGGTGACTGCTCTAAAAGCATTGCCCAATGCATCTTTGTCCACAGGGGCACGCTTCATTCCGTTCTTGCTGCGAGGCATTTTTATCTGAAACATTTTTTTTTTTTAAATGGTTAAATGTTATCTAGTATATTTGTGTTATCACTTTCGTAATGTCACAACTAATCAAACCCCA
>NW_007487222.1:0-287 GCF_000475195.1 Diaphorina citri
AATTCCATACCTCGGCTGGGATCGAACCCACGCCCTCTTGATTACCAGGCGAGCGTCTTGACCACTACACCACCGAGGTAGGTACCTATTGGGTACCTTAATAAAAAAAAAGTTTTGATATAGGGAACTGTAAAGAGGTCTTAGCGTTCCCAAATAGAAGAGAAAAGTAGGACAGGATAGGAGAAAGCCAGACGTTCCAAGAACGAACCTATCTGTTAAGGATAAAGTTCGCCCTTGCCTGGAATCGAACCCGCGACCTAGGCGCGCTACCCTCCAAGCTAACTGGG
>NW_007487223.1:0-287 GCF_000475195.1 Diaphorina citri
AGAAAGCCAGCCGTTTCGAGAACGAACATTATCCGTTCAGGATAAAATTCGTACCGGGCGGGAATCGAACTTATGGCGTTGGATTTTTGTTATGGTACTCCAGAAAGTTGCCAAAAGCCGCTCTACCATATCGTCTGATCCTGTCTTAAGGGTTAAATGGTATTTCCGACGTTCATCTCAACTAGTACCTTCCAGCCTTCCATCAGTCTGATCAGTCTTCCCCTCAAGAGTTTATTATTTTTATCCTATAGAGTAGCCTCCGTGCCCGAGTGGGTATCACACTTAGG
>NW_007487224.1:0-287 GCF_000475195.1 Diaphorina citri
AACGAAATTTCTGTTAACCTTAATGGTTAATCAATTAGTTAATTACCCTGACTAATTAATCGCTCATTATCTCCATTTCTACTGCATTACTTATTCTTTGTGAAATTATTGAAAGCACAAGTTGTATACGAGAATTTCAGCTCGACTGAATATTTTCACTTTTAAATGCGAATTCCATGTTTGCAAGCAATCATGTAAACATATGAGTAACGTATGTAGCACGTACATTGTGTATGTTTGTTATGAACACAAGTGTAGGTATGTACTTATAAGTTTTTATCACCTAC
>NW_007487225.1:0-287 GCF_000475195.1 Diaphorina citri
AATTGATTTCTAATCTTTTTTGGGGTGGGATGGATTTTTGTTTATTTTTTGTGGGCACTTGATTTATTTTGGGAGGTACTATTTTACTTGAGTTATATATGAAATGGATACTTACGAGTAGGTTTTATAACTTAGTAAAATGGTAATGAGTTTTGTATTTAAACTTGTTTCTGTACTCACAAACTCACATATTTATCCAAAATAAAGTGTTTTTTTTTTTAATCTAATTTTTGATTTACCAGCAGCTGACAGGTTTCGGCATTTGCTCAAAGGCTATTAACTCACAA
>NW_007487226.1:0-287 GCF_000475195.1 Diaphorina citri
ACCTAAGTACCTACTGCTTGATGGCTGTTTTTGCCAGTCTTGTCTGTTCACATAGTATATTATACAGTATACACTTGTACCTGTCATGACGATGACTTGACAAACTATTGTGATTACTGCATACATATACTCCAACAGTCATTATTTTAGAAAACCTATTTATTTTTTGTTGCCTTCAGAACAAAAGTATTTCTGCAGCAGAGACCGTAGAAGAAAGACCAAAAGGACTATGCTACCGCTCCCAAATCTTCCATGTTTCTAATCTTTATTTATGTCCATCTTATTAA
>NW_007487227.1:0-287 GCF_000475195.1 Diaphorina citri
GTATTATTTATTATTTTTGACGATCTTTACGAAAAAAATACATTTGGACAGTTATATTTTTCATGAGAATCACCAATTTTGGTTGTTTATTTTTTCTCTTCGTTTTCTATTTCTGAAGACCCGTTCGTTTGTTCGTTTTCTGTCCTCCAGATTCCACCTGAATTCAACGAAATTCTTCACGAAGACGACGACCTCGACGTTCCCTATGCAAATGACCAAGACACAAATGTTCGACCACCTACAAGACAACCAGTGAAAAGGAGGCGAGAATACTGTGATGTGTCTTT
>NW_007487228.1:0-287 GCF_000475195.1 Diaphorina citri
AAAAAAAAAACCCCTTAAAAAAATTCCACCCCCCGGGCGCGAACCCAAAGTCAGCACATTCATCCAAAATTCCAGAGGATTCTGCTTGCACCTGCACACCACACACGACGATGGGGAAATTGATAAAAATAGTAATATATAAAGTGTATTTTTCATCCCTAATTTTAAAAAGGTAAATTTTCTGGGGATTTTTTAGGGTGGGAAAAAATGGGATTTTTTTCAAAAACATTGCTACATTGTCTTTTGTCACACCCTGACGAATTTGTAGTTTCGTTGGTAGGAATCGT
>NW_007487229.1:0-287 GCF_000475195.1 Diaphorina citri
TTTTCAACTTTAATTCCCCATCAGTGCTTAATGATTCAATTAAGGCTTGATTGAAGTTTGGTGAAATCGGCTATTTTAGGGTTGGGACGCGAGATTTGATTTCCTAACCGAGTTGTAAACGAGAGGGACTTTTTGTGGGAATTTCTGTTTCATAATAAGAATCTCGTGGGAATTTCCCCATTTTCCCCTTGTTAGGCGGGTTCTACAACTCAATAGGGAGATTTCGCATCGAATCCTGATCCCCATAACGCAACCCATGTTGGCGCCATCTTGTTTACATCATGTTT
>NW_007487230.1:0-287 GCF_000475195.1 Diaphorina citri
GCTGGTTTGGGTGCTCACAGACAAACTTGCCAAGATGTTTCCCACGCAAATATGCATTACCTTCAGGTCTAGCTCAGTGTGGTTTGAACTTTACATATGGATTCATTACATGGATTTATATGGAGAAACATGAAATGGACTCATCATATTTAGAATGCATAATCCCCAGGTTACTATAACATAACTGCACTACTGGCGTTGCACATCCCATATAGTCCTACTACACGTCATTCACGTCAAATATGTAGGTACAATGATCAGTGGCATGTTCTTCATGGAAGATGGGG